>NC_092212.1:60760667-60786571 GCF_043381705.1 Parasteatoda tepidariorum | reverse complement strand
TTCGTCGACAGGGTCATTTCGTCGACAAGTCATTTCGTCGACAGGGTCATTTCATCGACAGGGCCATTTCGTCGACAAGTCATTTCGACGACAGGGTCATTTCATCGACAGGGTCACTTCGTCGACAAGGTCTTTTCGTCAACAGGAGTCATTTCGTGGACAATATTAAGAAAAGATTATTTTGTAGGCAAAGTCATGCGTAATTTTGAAACTAGTTTTATGATTTTTTACATTATGCCCCTTGCACTTCTTTGTAATTTAGTATATTTATTGATGAAATTTTTTAAACCTAGTCTGATGCAAAATCCTAACAGTATGGTGAGGTTGCCAGAAAAAAGCATTTTATTTGAAAATTGCCTACTCCTCTATTCACATCACGTTGCAAAAACGAAACATTAATTGTATTTTACACATTTAAGTTGTATATTACACAATTTTTTTCTAATCATATTTAACACATTTGTTTCTAAGATTAATTTTTAATGTACATTATTGTAGATTAGCATCGCAAAAGCAATTACAAATCTCGCATTACCAGTTTATTTTATTCCTTATTTAATTAATTATTTATGATGTTTTGGTGCTTAATAGTTTTATATGTATTTTATCCTATATGTTCCCGAAACATTTATAAGTTCTTGTACCGTATAAAATAAACTTCGCTAATGTAAAAAAAAAAGAAAAAACTCACAATGACTCCATATCCTCGGTATGCGATGCAATCGAAATGATATAAAAAATGGTTCCAAATCAGAGGAGGGGAGGAAACCTGTCTAATTGGATTTTATGATCTAAAACATTTGGGGGGAAAAACGCAATTTATTACGATATAACAAATAAATTGACTTTTGTGTTTATAATTGAGGAGAGTTATCCACATGCATCTGATTTTATTCTCATTAATGTTATTAAAAAAAGTTTATCAAACTTGTTTTTTTACTCAAATATTAAAATGTTTTTCTTTCCGATTTGCCAGAAAATAAAAATTTATTTAAATAAATAAAATTTGCAGAGAGAGTATATATTTTAAAAGGCCATCACTAAGGAAAGTCCTTTAAAAAGTGTAATCGGAAATGGAAATGTTTTTAAATAGTATCATGTTTGATATGTGTTCTGAAAAAGAAATGTGAATTTTTGTTACCAAAACGAAAAAAGTGGAATTTTGAATGTTGATAGAATTTTTTGAGAAATTTTGCCCTTGTGGTTTTTGATATGCGTGAAAATTTTTATAAATTTTTTTCTCACTTGTAGTCTACTGAACAAACTTGATATTTTAAATATATATGCATTTTTTATTTTCATTTTTTCTGTATTTTAGTTTTGAGCCTCCTGGCTTGTTCAGGCCGAAAATAATCAAACTTTTGATTGGCGATAAATCGTGCTAATAGTGGTCAGTGAGCGTTTGAATATTGTGTTTTCGTCCTGTACAGAAAATCAGTCAAAAATTTCAGCAATTATACTAGTAAAAAATTGGTCAAATTTTAATTGCAAGATTTTTCTTTTCTTTTATGTAGAGTAAGAGTTATTTATTCTTACGTTTAAATTCCAGGCTTGACTTTTTGTTAATTTTCCTTTAAACAAAATGTGTCTAATTTAAATCCTGCAAAGAAAAAATTAATTAATTCATCATTTATTTACTACTATTATTATTATTATTAAATTATACTATTATTATTTAATTATAATAATAGTATAATGCAAAAATAGTATAATTTGATAGTATTAGATTAGAATTGAATAATTAATACTATTATTAAATTCACTATTCATAGAAAAAAACACATTTTGTGAAGAGCAAACACTAACACGCCTGCAACGTTACGCATGTACTTCTTTTTGGTAAGGAGAATAGCACTTTAAATATTGTAGGTATCTACAATCGCCTCGGTAAATACCTAAACATCAAGTTTGCATTCCTATTGTTCTTCGAAATCTATAATAGTAGTAACGAAACTAAGACTCAGTTCGATTGTTCGAATAAGCATATTCCTGTCCTAATGTTAAAGATGCTGAACAAAAAGTTTAATTAAGCAATTAAAGTGAATTTAGTGCAATTAAAGTGAATATTAAGAAATTACTTTTCCATCATAAAAAACCTAGAATTTTTTTTCTACTTATGCAGATATAATAATTAGGTCTATGATTATTTTAATTTCTGTGAGAATTCGACTGAAGTCTATGTTTTTGTTAAAATTTATGTAAAAATGTTGAAAATTTTTACAGCAATAAATTTAGCTTTCCCTTCCTTGAAATAGTGTCTAAATGTTCATTGTAATATATTTTAATTACTTTTAATTCTAAGAATATATTTTATTAATTTGATTTGATATTAAAAACAATTTGATTGCTAACGTCACACTATATTAACTGTTGACCACGGTCCAGATATAATGCTTGGTAATGTTCTGAAGACGATCCTTACCGATCCCGAAAATAAGTGACGAGCTACTATTACGATTTAGAAATAGAAAAGTAGATTTCGATACATCAACCGTTTAAACACTTCTCAACTACCTATTAATTAATTTAAAAAGCGAACTTCTTTTAGTCCAATTGGAACAATACACAGCCATAAAGAATTCTACTTTAGCATGAAAATTAAATAATTGCATTTTTCTAATTAATAATAGAAATATTTAGATTAAATCTCTAAAATAGTTTCAGAATTACGCATGACACTATCAACGAAATGACCCTGTCGACGAAATGACTTGTCGACGAAATGACCCTGTAGATAAAATGACCCTGTCCACGAAATGACTTGTCGACGAAATGACCCTGTCGATGAAATTACCTTATCGATGAAATGACCCTGTCGACGAAATGACTTGTCGACGAAATGACCCTGTCGACGAAATGATCCTGTCGACGAAATGACCTTGTCGATGAAATGACTAGTCGACGAAATGACCCTGTCGATGAAATTACCCTGTCGATGAAATTACCTTGTCGACGAAATGACCTTGTCGATGAAATGACTAGTCGACGAAATGACCCTGTCGATGAAATGACCCTGTCGACGAAATGACTTGTCGACGAAATAACCCTGTCGATGAAAGTACCCTGTCGACGAAATGACTCTGTCGATGAAATGACCTTGTCGACGAAATGACCCTGTCGATGAAATGATCCTGTCGACGAAATGACTTGTCGACGAAATGACCCTGTCGACGAAGTGACCTGTCGATGAAACAACCCTGTCGAGGAAACGGCCTGTCGACGAAATGACCTAGTCGATGAAATGGCCTGTCGATGAAGTGGTGTCGATGAAACGGCCTGTCGATGAAGCGATTGTCGATGAAATGAACCAGACCCATTTAGGGATGGGAAAGTGAGATAAGAGAAGCAAACAAGAGAAAATGCTTATCGCTTAATTCCCCTCTATAGATGGTTTTAGGAATCGGTCTATGTATTTATTTTGAAGTAGAAATTTCAAAATTATTACAAAAAAAAAACAAAAAAAAATGGAAAAAAAATCAGTCGATGACAGAAAAAAGTTCATTATATCCAACTTCCTCACTTTTTTGGTTCACTATATCCACAAAAAATTACATTATACGTGTATAGCAAGGCACGGTACCGAACATTTCGTTCACTATATCCGGGAGTTCACTATAAACCATGTTCACTATAGCGGGGTTTGACTGTATTTTCTTTTCTTAGTTTTAAAATTTATTTTAAATAAATTGTTACATTAATTAATTTTAGTTAACGAAATTACTTTCTTTCTTGATGCGTGTTAAATTCCAACACATTTGAAATTACATTTTTAAATATCTATTGATTCTTGAGATTGAAAGTACAGATTAAAGTAAACATTTAATGCTGTCTTAATATAGACTTGCATGTCTATAGAAAGTAATTAATAAACATAAATTTTTTTCAAAAAAAAAATTCAAGTAATGTTAATTAAAATTCTACCTTTTGATTGAATTAAAATCTACATTATATTTTATTGATGTAGGATTAAAAATGAGTATTTTAATATAAAAATATAAAGATTAAATATTTATTTATTTTTTGATGATAAACACAATCTGTTACATTTATTTTGTCATTTTAAAAATCAAGAGGAAAAAAAAAGAAATCACAATTTTAAATTAAAATTATGGTTTGCTAATTGAAACTTTGCTTTAATAGTTAAAGCGCAGGCGCCTGTTCAAGTCAAATTTTTTACCGTTTAGCGGTACCTTCACAAATTCAACTTTAGGAAAAACTGTAGAATAATTTCACAAAATATTTTTTCTTAAAATTTTATTTTTGTGTCTCGTAAGAAACGATAAATACATATTTTTACAATATTTTTGTGTTGATTTTTTAATATAATTTTTTATTTTCACAAATTATGTCTAAATTTTCACGAAATACTCTTCACCAACAGGGTCTGTTGAGGCTCTCAGAAAAACCTCAACAGACCCTGTATTTGAATAAAAATCCAAAAAAATCTGATTTAAATCAAAAAAATTCCGATTTAAATAAAAAAAATCGGATTTTTTTTATTTTTTAAAAAAAAATCAATTTTTTTTAAAAAAGTTTTCTTTAAAAATTCAAAAAAATCACGAACCCTGACAATGCGGCGTAAATGCAAAATTTTTTAGTTGAGGATCTCTTTTTAAAAAAAAGTGGTAAGACATTTTAACTGAAACAAAGAGGAAATAATTTAAATAGAATGATTACAGTTTAATAAGAGGATATTTATAACAATAATATATTAGTGTGGATACAAACATCTTAATTTTGTAAATTATTTATAATATATAAATTATTTATAGTATAAAATAATTAAGCTTTCAAGTAGTGATTAGTTCCCAAAAGAGGAACGCAAGATAAATCTATTCTGTGAAAAATAAAACCCTTAAATCATGCAAAGAGAAAAAAAAATCTTTTGGTTTAAAGCAATAGATAAATAAATAATTAAATTAATAATAAAAACTGGTGGAAAAAAGCACTTAGAACTACAATAATTTCCAAAAAAAAAAAAGAAGAAAAAAAGCATTTTTGCGAACAGTAAATTGACCTACTTGATTTTATTGACTACAAACTTAACAGTTGATAATTTTCGAATTAAATACTGAATATTTATTTTTCTATTTCAACGCACTCCTTTTACAATTTTTTACGCAACATCCTAAATTTTTTAGTTTTATAATTTTTGCAATGCAAAACAAAATATAACCTTTAAGGTGAATACGCAAACAGCAGCGACTTATAAGGTATTTTAATATCTAGCCATATTCCGGGGTTTAGGTTAAGGAGAAGACTGCGGAGTCAGAGTTAAAGAAAATTTTATCGGAGTCTGAGCTAAAAAAATTTGCCACATTCCGATTTCGGTTCGTTAAAAGCTAGGCCTTACTAATTAAAAAGGAAAAAAAAGGAAAGCATTTTTTAGGGCAGTTGATCGGCGATACATATTGATTAAAAACTTTTAACTTTTGAAAAAACGATTATAATAGAGGAATTATTAATAAGATAATTTTTGATTCATGAATCCAAAAACTAAATTTATTCAGATTAATTGAAAAGTTTAGTAAAATGGTAATACAAATGAATTATATACCATTTGTAATAGTTTTCTAATTAATGAATGTTCAGTACAGAATCTTCCCGAGATGCACACTTGAGAGTGTGTTTGGGAAACATTGGTAGCTAGCACTTTTTTTAATAATCGTTTAGCACAGTTTCAATATTTTGTAAAAACACAGTTTTTAAAATTTATTTCTTTAATTATTATGATATAATATGAATTGTAATTACAATTAAAATATGAAAATACTTAACTTTAATCGTACATTTAAAAGTAGAAATATCTAACAATCATTTACTAATGATATTGATTTACTAATGATAATGATTTCGAGGGACACGGTAATTTTTTTTCCAAATATAAGTAGGAATTAGAATCGAAATTGAGATTCCAGAAAAGTTCAAGTCGGATATTTCAACTGCTGACTCATAGCTCTGGTTACTGGTACAACTTGCAGGCCTTGAATGCGGTCAGTGACAGTTTCTCTGCTTTATAATCAAAGATTATTTAAAAAAAATGAAAAAAAAAACTTTTGATAATATTAATAAGAAATGCATCTAAATAAGAAATTCATATAAATAAGAAATACATATAAATAGAACATTTTATATGTATTTAAATAACTAATTTTATTAAACTCAAAAAAAAGAGAGGAAAAAAACATTGAAATTTAAAAATTTTAAAATACTAATTCGTGTCAAAAAAAAAAGAAGAAAATAAAGAAACAATTTTTGAATATATAGATTTGTGAGAAAATTATCTTCAATCGATATAAATTAAAAATGCATGTTCAAAGATTTATTTAAAAATATATATTTTTCTTTTAAATATTTATTTAAATGAATATATTGAATAGATATATAATTATAGTTTTTCAAACATTTACTTAAATGAATGCGTAGAATTTTCTTCAGAAATTTTAAAATTTATTAAAAGCATTCAATTAAATCAAAACTTAATTTTAAATTTCAGATATAAAGGCAAAATAAATTTTTTTTTTCTTCCTGAAACTATAGTATCTAATATAAGGATTTGTGTTGCGTCGGCATTGAACAAGATCAAAGACCCTTAATAAATAAAAACAACATGTTTGAATTCTTGAGAAATTTCTAAAACTATTTTAAAACATCGTGAAATATTTGAATGAGAATGTCAAGAACTGCAAAGTGAAATGTCTAATTTATTAACGAAGCGAAAGAACGGAAAAATAAATATTTCCGACCTTTTCTTCGTCATATTTCCGGAATCATAGGGAAAAATTCTTTTCAAAAGGGAATTAATGTATGACCGAGTAGGGAAAATTCTTTTTCGGAAGCATTAAGCTGCAGTTGATTGGTTAAGAATAAGTCGATTGATAAATGTTATTCTTTCTTCCATATTTAAACAGGTCAGCTGTTCGTAGAACGCGCTATTTTATAATTGGAACGGCTTGATAGCAGAACGGCGTGTGATTATATCCTTAGTTTTTATTTTTGACTCCTGTGATAGATTGTCTTGTAAATAATAATTTGGAATGGCCGATTCGGAATTGTCTGCGATTTTAACGCAGCGGCAAATTTTAAACAACGAAAAGAACGGTGATATATCACAACTGCCTCTGAAGAAAAAGTATTTCAATCCTTACACAGAATTTAAAGAATTTACTTTAAAAGAAATTAGAGAATATGAAAGTATTTTCAAAAAGTAAGTGAATTTTCATGTTTTTATTGTTCGATTATTTGCAAAAAAATTTACGTAATTTTAGAAAGGAAAATGCCTCGTTCATATTTCATTTTGAAATATTATATTTAACTTTCTCCATGTGATTTGACTTTTAAGTTCGTTTATGAAATATTGTAAACAATTTTATAATAAAAACAAATTCGAATAATTATTAAGAAAATTATTCTAAAAGTTTATTTTTTTATCATATTGTTCTAATTTTCTCCTCGCTTTTAAGCTGTTAAAGAATTAATAAATTTTTAAATTTGTAATTTAAATTGCAGTATATTTGTGCAAATTTAAGATTTAATGAGCTTTTTGTTTGAATGTATTTTTGTTTACATTTTAAAATTACGAATACAATTTTAAGATTAAAACTTGTATTTTGCTAAAGAAATGTTTTATAATTCAGATTTTCAAAAACTTTTTCAATTTTATATTCTGTGTATACTCATAATGTAACTTAATGAATTATAACTGATTAAAGTTTTACTCGCAAACGAATTAAATACGATAAAAAATTGAATATATTTTTTGTTTGTCTTTTTCTCTAAAAAAGGTGGGAGTCTCTGTTAGCGTATATAAAATTGTATCCTGAAAAATCAAATTCATTAATTTTTCAGAAAATGCTGTTTGTTCTTTTATTATTTTTACTCATAATGCTGGTTTGTTTTTGTAAACAAGTGCGGTATTTTCGTTTTTACTCTTTTTAAGTCAATTTATATAGTTATTATAAAGTTGCCTTTAATTTAAATACATTTTTGTATGGTAGATCCCCGATCACAATTTTCCTTTCTTTTTTTTCCCTTTTCGTCATTATTCCTTAATCTTTTGTACGTCAGTTTTTTTATTTATTTATTTTATTTATTATTATTTTTTTTAATAATCGTCTGAAATTTTACTGTACCTTCCTTTAATCTCTTCACCTAATCAATTAAATATATATTAAATTCTACTTTTAATCCCAAGACAAACTGCTGAATGTGTTTTTTATCCTAGAACAATAAAAATTAAGTGAAAAATACTGATCTTTGTTCAACTAAAATTACAGCGGAATTATCGGTATGTCAGATGAAACTAATGAAATCTCAAATTTTTAATCTGAATTACCATCTGTTAATTTATTGCTAATTTAATGGAATTTCTTTCTCTTTATGCAAATTCTAATCAAAATTCTGTTGATATTTTAAGCACATGGTGTTAGTTTTATTTGTTCTATAAAAAACAAACCAAAAAAAATACTTGATAGTATCCAACCCTGTTAAGAATTCGACCTTGAGAACAGCGATATTTCCTACAGAAAATTTCTCCCAAGAAAATGATAGCGAAAATTGCGTAATTTGTATCGTGTTTACGATTATATATGAATGAATGGGTGATTTAAAAATTAAGACAGATCAAATTGTGTTATTTGTCACATATTTTACAGCCTTGAGTTATTAATCTTCATCACCGTGTTCTCTTGTATCATAATGTTGTTTTTCCAGCTTTTATAATTTTCATTTGAAGATGTTAGATGTATTTAAAGTTAACTCATTTTTAATATTTTGAAACGGTTTTATAAATTTTTTATTAATGGTTTTATTAATTTTTAAAATTTTATTAATTTTATGAATTTTTTTTTGCGTCTACGACGATTAATTGTATGGGTTACGGCAGTATAATGACAAGCCACATCTTAAAGGTGCTTAGAAGAGCGTTTTAAGTTTTTTTAAAAAAAAAAAAACCTGCAGTTTCCATGTAGGCAATAGTATATTATTCTGTGTATTGTGCTACTATCTAATGAAAACTCTAGGAATTGTAAAGTACCTATCAAAGAAAAAAATACCAAGGAACATTTAAATATAAAAATGTCAACCTTTTAACTATAATACTCAATTATTTTAATTATTATTTGTCCACAGTGCTTTAAATTTGCCCCCACGGTTAATCTGATCACAAATTGTCGAAGTTTAAATTAGTTGAAAAAAACTAAAGATACCGATTTCTTAGAGTTCGGGTATTAAAAGGTTAACAAGAAATAATTTTTAAAAATGATAGAGAAATAATTTATTTTTTTTAGCTAATTCAGTCGGGCGGAAAGATAAGCTTCACTGAATCCATATTCTTAGTACAGAAACATAGTTATCGTATTCTTAATCGTTAAAAAGCAGCTACTATTGAAATCTAAATTTATTTTGTTTATAACGGTTTCCTGCTTTTAGACTTTTTGAATTATCTTTTCTTTTAACTGATACTTATCATTGCACGCATTCTGTATTTTCTTCCAAAAATAAACCATATAAGTCGAAATAACTAATTTTGTTAATTTACTTGCGTTTTGCTTTCAACTATTGTTTGAGAAATTGAATTTTTATCCTTTTCTATAAATTTTATATTTATATATTGACTTTATTAAGTTTAAAGATATGCTGAAGCTGATAGTATACTGCAAAAGATTTTTCCTGAAATACTTTAAACGGAGGGAGGTGATTAGAAATCTCTAAATGTCCTCCTCAGTATTCAGACTAATAACGAAAATTTTCGTGAACTAGTGATTTAAATTCTTTAAAGTTAAAAAAATAAAATTTTTCCCCTGTATTTTGTACATAGTAATTTTTTTAATTTTTTTTTTTTTTTTATCTTGAGTGTGAAATTTTGAGAGCTATTGTGACTGCAATTTAATTTCGTCCCCATCAAAAAATTGGGCTATAGTCAGGGGTCTGTCCAGGCCGAATTTACTACCGTTTAGCGGTACCTTCACAAATTCAACTTTAGGAAAAACGGTAGTTTACAAATTCAATTTTAGGAAATTTCACAAAATACTTTTTCTTAAAATTTTATTTTTGTATCCCTTAAGAAGCGATAAATCCATATTTTTGTGTTGATTTTTAAATATAGTTTTTAATTTTTCACAAATTATGTCTAAATTTTCACAAAATAGGTACCTCTCAGAAAAACCTAGACAGACCCCTGAAANAGAAATCACTAATTTAGTTAATTTACTTGCGATATGCTTTCAACGATTGTTTGAGAAATTGAATTTTTATCTTTTTCAATAAATTTTCTATTTATATGTATTTATATTTGACTTTATTAAGTTTAAAGATATGCTTAAGAGCAAAAGATTTTTTCTGAAATACTTTAATTGGGGGGGAAGGTGATTAGAAATCTCTAAATGTCCCCCTCAATATTTCAGACTAATAACGAAAATTTTCGTGAGCTATTAATTTAAATTCTTTAAAATTAAAAAAATAAATTTTTTTCCTGTATTTTCTACAACGTAAATTTTTTTTAATCTTTCGTGTGAAATTTTGAGAACTATTGTGATGTCCATGTTCTCGAACCCACATTTTTAAAGTTCTTCTCTATATAAATAACTTACAAAGCTTCAGTGATTGACTTCAGATACAAACTGTACAGTTAAAACTATGTATTTCGATTACAGAAGTGACTTCTGTAAGGACATTTTAGTCTCAGTTATCAGTTTCGAGCGATTTAATATCTGAACTTATGAAGTTTAAAAGAAAAACGCTTATTTACAGAAATTGGTTTAATTAATTCCTACGCATTTCTGTAGCTATTTGCATATTATAATCCGAATAATGTATTTTTTAATTCTAACTTTAAAATTTTATGTGCTGTGTATTCGACTGTACCCTTTTAAAAATATATGTTCCTCAAAAATTGTACATCCGCAATTTTGTTCCGCTTCTAAAGTAGCCTAACTCCTTCTAATAAAATAGATATTTTTTTTAAAATTTAGGTTATACTTTTTGAGAAAATGCTGGAAAATGTTTTTCTCAATGGTAGAAAAATGTCTTCATAATGTTTAGACTACGTGTGATCTCGTAACTCCTTGTGATGCTTTTTATAGTTTTTCCCCTACAACCCATCTGTGTACTATTGCAGAATTAGTTCTCAATTTCAAAATTGTTTTATAGCTTTGTAAAAACATCTTATTGTTTTTTAACCTTGGTGCACTCTAACCCGTTTTACGAATAGATTAGATTGCAAATTTGTTTTTCCAACCATAATGAGCTTGTGGTAAAAGTTCAAATCCAACTAATTTTGAATGTCAGCAGTATTCAAACATAAATTGACTTGAAATCCTTGACTTAAAGGCAACCTCTAAAACTGATTAATTTGATTTTTTTTTGTATTTGTATTGTTGAATATTACTTCACAATTTGAATCTAAAATGATAGTTTCAGCGTACCACGATTTGAGAAAGAGGATATTCATAAATAAAGACGATTAGGGTTCAAATGTCAAACTTAATTTCCTGTTAGGGCAGAACTAATTTTCTTATAGTTGTAATTTTATTAGGGATGCAAAATATTACGTATAATAACCGTAAGAAATTTCGTGTAAGCTTCAATAATTCGGTAACAATAAAAAAAAAGATATTAATATTCGGTAATAGTAAAAAAATTTAAAGTAAAAAAATCTGAAATTATATTTAAATCATATAAATTCCGACTTTGTTTTAAAAGAAAATTATCTTTAGTTAAAACTTGTTCGAAATTAATTCAAATATTTAAAAATTTACATGTTTAAGCAAAATCTTGCGTGCAATTAATTTTTCCACAAATTAAGTTTAAAACCTGCTTTTTTAAAGAATACAAAAGTTACAAAACTTTAATTTTATTTGATTAAAAAATATAATACACAAAAATAAAGAATCCTTGAAAATTACGAGAAATTATGTAGATTATTTCTTTGAATTTTAAGTCTGGCATTGCTCTTCTTACTCTTAAAGAATAATCAAAGTTTTATCAATTTATATAAAAACTGAATTTATTTCAACCCATGAAAACTTAAAATTGTTCTGTGGCCTTCTACTGAAAGGAAGGTGTGCATCATTAATTTATCATTTAGCAGTTGTAAATTAAAACTTAGGATAAAGTAGTTTTTCACTAAGATTTTCCCATTTCTCGAAATTACGAAAGATTCTAGAAAAAATTCTACATAGGAGTGAAATTTCACGGGAAGTGTTTATTTTAGTTTTTCGCAGTTGGAAACTACCTCCATTAGTGTTCTCGGCAGGCGAGCATTTAATTAGAGAAATTGAAACTGTTTTCGCTTTGAAATGTTGACTTCCGAAAATACAAAACTGGTGTTCTTTTTCCTTGATTATAAATAATTTATCAATTATCACTAATCTGAATCGGTTAAATTCTTTGATGTGCAATGCTGTTGTGATTATAGTGTATTAACCCTATCATTGTGAATGTTTTAAGAGGGTATTTCCTAAAAAGAACCTCTCACACGTATGAGACGCATTACCGTGTTTATATTTTTTTACGAAAATAGTGTTGCTGCTTTGACTTCAAACAAAAAAAAAAAAGAAAAAAAAAATCCTGGCATTAAAGGATTTTTCGATAATCATTTTATATTTCTTTTAATGATTTTTTTTTCCTTTTAAAAATAAACAAAAAAAATTAATTCAAAAGTAAAATTTTGAAATTTTAACTCTTAAAAATTAAAGTTGAGAGAAATATATACTGATATTTTTAATTGCAAAGCCAAACTTTAAGAATATTAAATACAACGCTTAGAACTGTGGGAAAAAAATCCTTTTTTTTATCATTTCTGGCTCAAAACAAATGTTTTTCTTAATGTGTAAACAATTGTTATACAATGCGAAGTTTGTCGTTTTTTTTTAATGCATTCAACAAAAAGGCTGGAAGCAATGGTGTTATAATCCAGTTTTCTCAACTAGGCATCTTACATCAAGCCATTCCTAAGTATTGTTTCCAAATAGGTTCTCACGTTTTGAAAATTTACTTGTAATAACAGTATAATAAATTTAGGTATATTTTTTCGCATGGAAACTAAATATTTTTTTAATCAAAAACAAAAATTCTATCCTGAAAAATTTTAACGTGTGATTTATCATTATATTTCTTCAAACCCCTTAATTCAGATTTTTGTTATTTGAAAACAAAATAAAATATTGAAAATTTTTATCTTGAAGTTCAATAACTTTCTCGTGAAAGAACATAGTTAAGGCATTAGTTTACGCTTATATTTGTTAAAAAAAAATAAAGAGCTATTAACACTTTATTCGAAGTCAAATATTCTGAAAGATGATTCATTTCTATTCGAAAATGACCACAAAACAAATAACGTGTATTCAGCAGGTTAGATGATGACTTACATGAAGTGAATCATAAGTCATAAATGAGTCACGTCAGTAAAGATTTTTCATCGGTCTTTAATATTTACCATCGAATTATGTGCGTCTTTTGTTAGTCAGATATTTTTTTTATTGCTTTTTCCTTTTCTTTGCTGTTTTCAAATTTAGATCTTTAGCATTACTAAAAAAATATTTTTTTTTTTTTACTTAACTAGAAATAAAGTTGATATTAGTTGTGTTAATTTCTTTAATTGTTATATTTTAAGCAAATTGGTTCCCAATTTTTTACGGTTGTGGAACCCTGAGTGATCGACCTTTTTGGTGGAACCTTTCGATTTAATCAATAAAATTCATTAGCAATTATGAATATATTAATTATTTTTAAAGCATGTAATCAAATTTTTTTCATCAAATATTTTTATCAATATTAGTCTTAATTGGGTTCTGTGTCAGACAGTTAAATTCACAGATCTGGAGTGGCATCTAGTCTAGTTTTTAATTTGATTTTAATGCGTGCATAAGCTGAAATGTTGTTACCGTTAAAATATAAAAAAACGAAAAAGGAATAAAATAAGCCTTTTAGAAATTTATCAGAGAAACATAATTCATTATTGAATTTGGTTATTTTTATTCGATGCGAAATTTAATTTTTCATAAATGCATATCCTTTTCAGAATTCATTCATTATATTGTTATGGAAAAAAAATTGTTTTGAAACTTATTTCTTCACAAGCATTCCAAATTAAAAAAAAATCATGAGAACAGTGGAAATGATGGATTATAGTTGGATCTAAATATTATCATAAGTATCGAAAATTATAACCGTGAAAAAGAAAATTCCAAACTCTCGGAACCTTTGAACCCTAGGGTTCCACGGAACACCATTTGGGAACTGCCGTTTTAAACCGTTAGATTCTTTGTATTATGTTTAATTGATGAATGATTAATTCTATCAACTAATGTGCTGATAGTTTGATTGTAGTAACTAGATTTTTCAGATAGCTAAAAATAAATAACATGATTTTAACGCACAGACCCATTGCTATTGTTTCTGCAAATATCTATTTTCACTAACATGGGAGCCAAGTTGGTAAAGTGCAAATTGCATAGGCAATACCCGAGAACTGAAACAATTTTTTCCGGCACGTTACCGGATCACCCCAGTATCAGCACTTTAACTAGATGCAGGGTTGCAAAAACCCAACCCGGGTAGGCTGTTCTGGGGTTTATTGGGCTTTTCATGTTATATTGGGTTTTTTTTTCTTCAAAAGAGAGGGCAGGGATACCTTATTTAAAAAAAAGCTTATTTTAATTCAACAGATTACCCAGCAGAACATTTTACAAAAAGTGTGAACAAACAAGTGGTTTTTCTGATTTTTCAAAAGATCGCAAACAGAATCATATTAACAGTTTTGAATACCACCTGTTGAATGCCATGGGGGTCACCGGTGACAGGCACTGAGTTTGTTCGTAGCGCCACGGGGGTCACTTGTGACAGGCGAAGCCAAGATTATTAAAAACACATAATTCGAGTAAATTTTTACATTACTATCGTTACTAAAATATTTTGAAGAAATTAATGCAATATAGAACACACAAAAATAATTTTATTTATATACACAGAGATGCCAACGTGCTCCGGGCAGCGAATAAATATTTTCAAGTGGTAGTTTATTGTAATTCTTGGTTTAATAAATTCAATTAAATAGATTTTTATCCACCACTATTTCTAAACAATTCGTAAGGTTATATAATTCACCACTTTTTCAGGTATGTATAAATCAGATTTGTACTTAATATAGTACATATATCATTCTCATTATCTCTAAACTTCTTACTGACTCAGGGCATTTCCCCCGTATTCCTTCACCCCTCTCTAGCTTAAATCCAATAGTCACAGTCGCCTAAGGGCTAAACTTATTAGATGAAAAAGTGAGATGCCCGCTTCTCGGGCAGGTACTTTGAATAACTTTATATCAAGTCAAGTATGTAATGTTAAACCTTTTAAAAAACTAGCAAAATATGTCTAATAATATTTGCAAATTTAGTTTGTAGTTATTTACCATTTGGCCAGACGGGTAAGTCATGTAAGATTAGCGTAGCATTCAACGTGTTAAAATATATCCTTTTTTTAAACTTTTCTTTTTCGCTAGAGAAAGTATCTCTGCAACCACTTATAATGTTTTACGAGGTGACGTAAACTGCGAGGGTATTATTCTGAACTAGACACCTGGCAATGCGTGACAATGAACTGTTGTTCTTACGGTTGCTCGCTTAAACGGAAATCACTCCGTTCGTGATTCATGCGTCAAAACGGAATTCGTGAGTTTGTTTTGTTTATCAACAAAATTGATTTATGCGGTGAATTGTTCGTGATTAAGTTTTTTGAAACGAATACTTGTTCCAAAACTCGTACAATTGGTCGAATTTCGTTTGAAACTCAGATTTATTTTTGTACTACGAAGCTGTTCATCTTGATTTCATTTTCAGCAAAAATATTAACCTTTATTATTATTCTTGTTTAAAACATTAACAGTACCTTCAATTGGCAATGGAATATCCGTTCTGTAGCCACCGTGGTTGACTCAAAACGTATTTACGAGGAGAAAGTATTTGATAAAAATTTCAGATTTTTTATTTGCTAAAAAAAACATTATAAATATTAAACTTGAAATCTTTGATTTTAATATTTAATTTCTTCAAACTAGCAACAAATATTTAATTTCTTTAATATTTAATTTCTTCGACAAAGGGCTTTCAAATTTTTTTTTTGAAATTATAAAGGGATTTGCTTGAAATTTTCAGGATACATTTNTCTTTAAGCCTTATAGTATTGCAACTTTTTATCGAAGCTATGTTAGTTTTTGTAATTTCAATAATATAGCTCTGAAAACTGAACTTTTACAGGGTGTTTTGTTATCACCACCCTTAATATAAAAATTTAAATTCCTTGCATTAAAAATCTACTAATTTTAGGTTCGCAAATTGGTACTTCAGCGAGAAAAGGAAAGAAATTTCTATCGAAAGATTACGAATCACTACTGAGGAAGGTGGGGACCGAAAATATAAAAGAAAAAAGTTTATTGCGGAAGGAACTTTGTTTGTAATTGTAATCGATTTTCAATTCTTCTACTTCATCCGACAATCAATCAGGTTTTGATGTTTTTTGTTCCATCTTGACTTGTAACTAGATTCCAATATGCAATTAATTTCTCACTCGCTTAAATATTAATTTACGACCCTCTCTTTTGACACCTCTCTTTTGAAGATCCAGCTGCACCATTGTATGGGTTAGATATTATCCAATATGTGCATAGTGGTAATATATTTTATTTGAAACAAGTTTAAACTAAGTAAAAAATTTCTTCTCTAAAAGTTGCCAATCTAATATTAAAACATTTACAATCCTAAAATTAGAATAATCTATTCTAGTGGGCATAAATTATCTTTAATATTTTAGATTAATATTCATAACAAAATACTTTCCCAGCATTTTTTACGTTCTGAGCTATTTATACAAGAAAAATTTAGTACTTTTAAATTGCACCAGGTGTTAAAGGAATATGTTTTTGACTTCCATTTCGACTAGAAATCTAAAAATATGCTTTAAGGGCGGATTTTTCGAAACATCCTGCATAGTTTCGTTAGTTAGATCATAATAGATTAAATTTATTTCAAAAATCAGGACTAACTTGTTTCTTTTAGAGCAAACGGCAAGACAAAATCTATCCCTTTTATTTCAAGAATGTTACAAAAATCACTTTTCTTTATCATTAGTAAATATGAGAAATGAGGTCAGCCGACGCCCTTAATTTTCTAACATCGACATCACCATCACTCATATTTGGAATGCTTTTATCAAAATATAACGATGCTGATGGATCACTTTCATGAATGTTTTATTTCTTGCAATTGGTATGCGTTCAGTCCCCCCTCCCCATAAAAATGTAGATACGAAAACCTTGAACTACATTATGCTCATAAAATCGTCCTTTCAGTGTGCATGAAAACAATTTGTTATATATATAAACTAGATCTTCGCAAACATGTTTTGGTTGAAATAACTTGAATGAATTACGAGGAATTTTAAAAGTAGTTGCATAGGTTGAAAACACATTTGTTATGGAGGAGTAATTAGTGAATTGACATTGAAGTTTTCGTCGTAAAATTTTATTAAAAAATATTAACAGGCGTAAAAATTATTTAATCGAAAGTTCGATCTTTTGTCTTCGACATTATATTATGGTTTACAATTTATTAAAATATGAAAGCTTTAATTTTTTTTTGATACTTGCTTTTATATGTTTATCAGTTGCACTAACTCTAAATTTGTGTTTCACCCATTTTCAATAAAGTGATTGTGCGTAGCGTTTTTAAAAGTGATGCTTATTGTTGATTTACGTTTTTTAAAAGCCCTTAAAGTTGCTATTTTAATTCGGGGTTTGTCAAAGTGCTTAATTTTCTATCGTTTAAAAAGAGATTTTTTTCTTTGCCGTATCGATTGTCGCTCCAGGGGTCTGTCCAGGCCAAATTTACTGCCGCTCAGTGGTACCTTAACAAATACAACTTTAGGAAAAACGGTAGTTTCACAAAACACTTTTTCTTAAAATTTTATTTTTGTATCTCGTAAGAAACGATAAATCTCTATTTTTGTGTCTATTTTTTAATATAATTTTTAATTTTCACAAATTATGACTACATTTTCACAAAATAGGTACCTTTCAGAAAAACCTAGACAGACCCCTGCGCTCTAAATTACAAAAAATGCCCGATTTCTCACAATTTTCTCTGCAATATTTATCGGACACTAGTTATTTTATCAAAATAATGTAAAGTTTTGAAATTTTTTAAAAATTTTATTGATTTTTATGTTTATAAATTAAGAACTTTAAACGATAGAAGAAAAATTTTTTTTATTACTGCACAGATCCTAATTATGATTTTTTTTTTTTGGAAATAAATTAAAAACATATTTTGAGTTCTTAAAAAGTACTTAAAAGGTGCTTATTTTTTGTTGAAAAATCTGGCTACGCACCCAGTGAAAATTATGGATTGTATTAGCAGGAATCTTCCAAATAAAGCATTAGAATATTTCTAGTAATTTTTGTATTATTGCTCATGCAAGATTTTTTTTAAAACTTAAGTTTTACTTATTCAAAAATATTTACTCTACAATGACACTCAGATGTCATTGGAATTCTGGGGCTTCCCCTTTCTGTGCGCGACTGGTCTTACGTAAGATTTTCTTATATTATCTCTCCTCTTGTCAATAAAATAAGCAAATTGTTAATATTCCCTTACCATTTAATTGAAAATATATAGTATTTAAACAGCCATTGAACACAGTTTAAATGAATTTTAAGCGAAATTATGTTTTTTTAATTTTGTAGTTACAAAGTTACAGCGTTACAGTTATAGGTAGATTTCAACTTAAAAGCTAAACGAGTTTCACATTTTAAACCTTATTACAGATCTTACAGGCTATGAAGATATCTAATTTTTTTAGGAATGCTGATTCAACTTAAAATCTTTTTCATTAATAATACTTAAGTTAGCACCTGGGTCGTATCTTCATGAACTTATAATTCCTTAGTTAGTATTAAAGTTTTGGATTTCTATTGTAGTTCTTGGAAGTGTAGTAAAAAAAGGTGAGACTAATTAAATTCGGTACCTTATAGATAGTTTAGTTTCTAGGTTGAATACATGTCTAGAAAATTTGCGCAACAATAAAAAACCTCATTTAAAAAAAAAAAAAATCGCGAAAGAAAACAAATGGTGGTATAAATTTTCAAAATTTGACATTTTTCGCGAGCTGCACTTAAATACGTATTTAGAAGGTATGTAAAAAAGGTATTAAAATTTTTTTTATAGAAATTATATTTATTGAAAACATATAAAGAAAAGTACAAAATATGTGTATTGAATTATATATTATAAATTAAACACTTTTATTTTAATCTTGATAATTCTCTAAAATTTCGATAATTCTCTAAAATTTGGTGAATAATTGGTGACAGCATTTCTCAGTAATTGTTTGAGATAATCGGTGTTTGGATTTCACGAATTTTAAAGTGGAATAAAATTATTCACATAAGTACGTTGTTCCGAATATTGAAATAATTCGACAAGCAGCCTTTTTTAATGCAGGATACTTCGATTTTAGTACAAATTTCCAAAATTCGGAACAAAAATTCGGCTCGCGAGCCGCAGGTTGGCCATACAGTGAATTCGCGATAACTCGAATCTGATAGGACTGATGAAAAACTTCGACATATCGGAAGTTCGACTTACCGTTAGTTTCGGTTTTGGNAATTTTATTGATTTTTATGTTTATAAATTAGGAACTTTAAACGATAGAATTTTTTTTTTTATTACTGCACAAATCCTAATTAGGATTTTTTTGTAGAAAGTGAATAAAAATATTTTTGAGTGCTTAAAAAGTACTTAAAAGGTGCTTATTTTTCGTTGAAAAATCTGGCTACGCATTCAGTGAAAATTATGGACTGTATTAGTAGGGATCGTCCAGATGTAGCATTAGCATATTTCTAGTAATTTTGGTATTCCTCATGTCAGATTTTTTTTTTTTAAACTTATGTCTTATTCAAAACTTTTTACTCTACAAAGGATTTTTTTCTGAGAATTTAGTCTTTGCGCAGTGGCACGCAGATGCCTGTGGAATTCTGGGGCCATTGCCCCCCAGGGGCTTCCCCTTTCTCTATGCGTTTGGCCTTACTTAAGATTTGCTTATATTATGTTTCCTCTTGTCAGTAATTTTGTAGTTGCTTAGTTACAGTGTAACACCGTTGTAGTGGTAGATTTTTCACTTTAAAGCTTAACAAGTTTCACATTTTAAACCTTATTACAGATGATACAGGCTATGAATACATCTAATTTGTATAGGAATGCTGGCGTAACTCGTTATCATTTTCGTTAATAATACTTCAGTTAGTAACTGTAACTTTAATATTTTTGTTGAAATATTGTATAAAGCTGTAACTTAACACTAGATTTCCTAAGGAAGTCATTTTGACCGCTTTTAATTTCAATTAGAAAAACAATGACGTTTATGATGACACAATTTCTTAGAATTTTGTGACTTTTTGTACAACATAAACTTTTTTTTAAATATTTAATATTTACTAATAACTTGTCATATTACTGTAAATAATATAAAAAATTTTAAAAATTAATTTTAAACAAATTTATTTACGCATTCACAATTCAGTCATTTTGACTGCTTTTGGGCAATATAGGTATACTATACTAATTTTCCGTCTTTCTAGTGTTAAATATTTTTGGACTTCTATTGTAGTTCTCGAAGGGAAATAAAAAGGCAAGAGAAATTAACTCGGTACCGTGTAGATAGTTTCTAGGTTGATGATGGCGAATACATGTCTAGAAAATTTGCACAACAATAAAAACAAAAACTTTTTTTTTTAATACAATTTTTTTTAAAAGGAAAGCAAGTGATGGTATAAATATTTTTAAGGTATTCTCATTTTTCGATAACGTTATATAAAATAAAACAAATTTATTTCTACCACGAACAAACGCAATAGTTTCAACTAATATTTTATGGCAGTTTCGTGATATGCTTTCGAAGTAGATGAGGTTACAAATCCAAAATATGTTACATGAAATATTTGTAATTTCTAATGAATATTTGGTATTAGATGAAAGGGAAGAAATGGTCACGGTTACGATGTGTCAGGTCAATGGTAGAAGCAGGACATTGGCTTTCCCTATTGGCACAGAATCCCATATCCACTTTTATCTTCTGAAGAGAGAAAGAAAAATTAATATTCAATCCACGAAAACTTAATCAGTGAAATGAAATACAATGGAAGATGGATGCAGTTCAATTCGCAATATCGATTCCAGAACTCTAAATAAGATCACAATGATTTATATGATATGATACCTTGTTCTTATTTCGATACGTTTGAAGATTTAATGATATTTTATGTGATGTTTGTGAGATGGAATTAAATATCAATTTACTACATGCAGCGTGAGAATCTTTTATTGAAAGAATCTTTTCTAAGTATAGTACAGATATGCCAACTTGCTACGGTCTGACGATAAAGAATTTCTATGTATGATTTTTGGTTTAATTCGATTTTTTTTAATAGTTTTACCCAATACTACTTCTAAATAATTAAAAAGCCTATCATATGAAACGCCACTTTATTACAATTTTTCCGTGTTGAGCCTTTTAAAAAGTTGGTACAATTAACTGAAAATCTACAAATTTTAGTTTTTGTAGACTCAACAGTTTTTTTAAATATTTTGTAGAAACCGGAACAATTGGCATCTCTGTAACCTCTTAAAACGTAAAAAGTGGTAATGAATAATTTAATTGTAATAATTTGTTTAGTAGACTTAGACATTTGCAACAATCATGTTCATGTTGATTTTTATCAGGGGTCTGTTTAGAGGAAATTTGGGTCCGTTAACGGTCCTTCACAATATATCTTTTCATAAAAACGGACTCTTCAGAAAATATTTTAACTTAAAATCGGACCCTTCACAAATTTGTTTATCTTCATTATTGTTTTGTTAAACGAATAAACACTTCCCAGGGCAGAAAACAAGAAAGATGGATGTAAACGAATTAAGTTTTGTCTTTGGCAGACGCTTCTTCCATAATTCGTCCGAAATGAATATTCTGCGTTCAGCAGTATAGACTAAACACCAAATATTTGTATGATGCATCTCTAATTTAGAAGCAGCAATTGCTGTTTATTTTTGAAAATTTAATTTTTTTAATTATAATTTTACAGTGCCGAGCATAATCTTGTGTCTATAATTTAAAAACTCCTTGAAAAAGTTTTTTGTAATTACCGGACCCTATTTGCACGAATTCATAAAAGCGGACCCTGGTTGAAAGAATGTGAGTAATTTTTTCACAATTTCGCGAAAACCGGACCTTTCACAAAATGTCTGGACCGACCCCTGTTTTTATGTCATACCCTCCAATATTTGAGATTTTTACAAATTATATTTTTCACTGATTGTAAAACAGACATTTTCTTATAAAAAATTTTTGTCTTATAAAAAAATTGTATCAAGCGGATTATAACGATTTATCTATTTATTTTACCTTTTATTTATTTGATCTTTTATTTGTTTCAATCATTTATATGTAGTTGTGGTGAAAATTCTTTTATTTCTAAATTATTTTAATATTAATGCTTAACTTTGCTCACAAGGAAACAGGGAAAAATATTAGTTCAAACAGGAAAAATATATTCTGAAACTACGGAAATCCCGTAGGACTTGAAGGATGTAATTAAGGTGAAAACCATTAAGCTAAATTTTTTTAAATAAACTATTGGCTGACAGATAGAAACAATTAGTTTAAAGAAAATATTTATTCCAATCGCTACTTCATTTTGTCACGGTCTTTGACGTGGAACTTGGTGGTTATTAATATTGACTTGAGGTTATTATTATTTTGGTTTTAGTAATTTTTTAAAATTATTTTTAACTATTTTTTTCGCATTTTTTTTTAAAGAACAAATTCTTTCAGAAATTTTTGCAATTTCATAAATACACGTAGCGTTTTAAGTTAACCTATCCTGTAAGCTGAATCACTCAAAGCACTGGGGGGAGTTGTGACTAAAATTATTGAAATATTTTACTTTCATGAAAGACTTCTTTAAAAAGAAAGAGAAAAAGACCTTCAAGTTAGTTTTACGTGAAGTGGAAAACCACAAAAACATCGCGTAAGAAGGAACATTTTTTTAAAATAAAAGTGTTTCTTTTAAAGTATTTCTAGTGGTCAGAGCGCAAAAAAAAGAAGAAAAGAAAACTCGTACCACCTTGAATAACTTTTGATCTAATAATCGGAACTTCACGTTCTGGGACTCAATGCAAAATACAAAATTTGAGCGAAATCGGTCGAGAGAAATTGAATATTGAATATTGAGAAATTGAATTTCAAACAAGTTAGATGCTTAAAA
Source organism: Parasteatoda tepidariorum (assembly GCF_043381705.1). Classification (NCBI taxonomy): domain Eukaryota; kingdom Metazoa; phylum Arthropoda; class Arachnida; order Araneae; family Theridiidae; genus Parasteatoda; species Parasteatoda tepidariorum. The sequence continues at coordinate 60,763,260 of NC_092212.1, read as the reverse complement.
TTCGATTTGGCTAAAATTTTGTAATATAAAATTACGTTCCTTAAAATGATGCAAAAAATTATACACTTTACAATTTTAAATATTTACGACCATTATTAAATAAAATAATAAAAATATTTACTAAAAGTTATTTTTTGCATAGAATTATCTTTAGATAAACGAATTTTATAATTTTGCGCAACAATTTTTCAATTCGCTTAAAAATTTCTCGAGATATGGAGAAATACGCACAAAATAAAATTAAGGGGTTCAAACTTAGGACCGGTCTCCTGACCAAACAATAGGGACCATATTTATCAGATTACGGCTACCCTCTATATTTTGGGGGATAAAAATTCGAATCCGTCTGGAAAAAAAGGTATGGTGATTCAGATAAAGTACTCTTTTGTGTCTGCTTTTGTAACTTAAAATACCGTCTGAATTAATTAGCATATTTAAGTTCATCCCTCAAGCCATTAAGATTTAGTCCTAGAACGTGAATATTCGATCATTAGATCAAAATTTATTTAGGTCCGTTTATTTTTTTGTGCTCTGTACATCTTGTTTAATGAGATCAAAGCCCTTTTTTTGTTCTCCAAAGCATAGCAGATTCTCCATTACTTTTTGAAACATTTTCAAAAAACAACCAAAGCGTTTAAACATTAAAAAAAAAAACTTTCTCTTGGAAAACCAATTTCACCTACTTATTTTTAGCATCATTGGATGTACTTTCCAAACGCGATTTCCGGATTCGAGTTATAAAAGTTACTACTATATATAAATCAATTTTATTTCACGGCTAAAAAGGTGNACGACCATTATTAAATAAAATAATAAAAATATTTACTAAAAGTTATTTTTTGCATAGAATTATCTTTAGATAAACGAATTTTGTGCAACAATTTTTCAATTCGCTTATAAAGTTCTCGAGATGTGGCGAAATACGCACAAAATAAAATTAATATTAAGGGGTTCAAACTTAGGACCGGTCTCCTGACCAAACAATAGGGACCATATTTCTCAGATTGCGGCTACCCTCTATATGTTGGGGGATAAAAATTCGAATATGTCGAAAAAAAGGTATGGTGATTCAGATAAAGTACGCTTTTGTGTCTGCTTTTGTAACTTAAAATACCGTCTGTATTAATTAATTAGCATATTTAAGGTCATCCCCTCAAGCCATTAAGATTGAGTCCTAGAACGTGAATATTCGATTATTTAGATCAAAATTTATTTAGGGTGGTCCGTTTATTTTTTGTGTGCACTGTACATCTTGTTTAATGAGATCAAAGCCCTTTTTTGTTCTCCAAAGCATAGCAGATTCTCCATTATTTTTTTTTAAACATTTTCAAAAAACAACCAAAGCGTTTAAACATTAAAAAAAAAATGTCTCTTGGAAAAACAATTTCACCTACTTATTTTTAGCATCATTGGATATACTTTCCAAACGCGATTTCCGGATTTTAGTTATAAAAGCAACTACTATATATAAATCAATTTTATTTCACGGCTAAAAAGGTGCGTATTACACGCACGGAATGAGTTTACTCTGTGTTAAATTGATCGTTTGTTCAACAAGGTTGTATTCACGTTAATTCGAGATAATGATGTTGTTGACCAGAATGAAAGCGCATTAGAGATCGTCACCTACGTGACATGGTCAAGATTGAGGTCATTGTGACGATTACAACAAGGGTTTGCTTTCGTTTAATCGGTCGTATCTTGTCACTGATGGAAAGTGTTGATTTCAAGATAAAGGCGACTCAACTATTCTGAGGAATTCCGTGTGTGAAAGTTGTAGCTAAAGGAAATTAAAATCTTTTATAACCCATCTAAGTGATTTGTAGGAAGCATTTTAAAGATGACGTAAGTGCAATTGAATTTAAATGTGTGTTTTATATTCAATTGTAGTGCTTTCTAAATTTATCTCTGGATAATGCGTTAGAAATTTAAAAAAATGTTTTTTTAACACATTGAATCCCACGCTAATTTTACATGGCCAAACGGTAAATAACTACAAACTAAATTTGCAAATATTAGACAGATTTTGCTAGTTTTTAAAAGGTTTGGCATGACAAATCTAAAAAAAGTGGTGAATTCTATAACCTTACGAATTGTTTAGAAATAGTGGTGGTTAAAAACCTATTTAATTGAATTTATTAAACCAAGAATCACAATTTATAAACTACCACTAGAAAATATTTATTCGCTGTCCGGAGCAAGTTGGCATCTCTGTGTATATAAGTAAAACTATTTTTGAGTGTTCGATATTGCATTAATGTCTTCAAACCATTTTTATTAACGGTCCCGCAGTGGACTGATCGTTTAGACACGGTTCCCAGCAGATCACCGAAGTCAAGCATCACTGGCTGCGGTCAGTGTGCTGGTGGGTGACCACTTGGATTAGTCTGCGTAGGGACCGAGGGTGTGCGGTATTGATCCTCGTTAAACTGTTTTACCGTAAAGTGCTCGACTTCGCGTGCTGGTCGTTGAGCTACCGAATCAGGGGTGCCATCCCCTCTGCAGAGGATCAAAATTGTGATGGTATGTCTTCGGATCATCCTCAGGGATGTTTCCCAGACCGTCGCCAATAGCCCATTGTGCAGCTCTAGTG
>NC_092212.1:60757567-60760539 GCF_043381705.1 Parasteatoda tepidariorum | reverse complement strand
CAAGCATTGTTGCTTCTAGTAAAATAGAAGAGAATAATTTTTAAAATTGGTCTTAGATTAAGGTCCTTGAAAATTTTGTTGAGGTCCTTGAAAAGTCCTGGAAAGTCCTTGAATTTCAATCTCATCATAGAGTGGGAACCCTAAATTGAATTTATTAAACCAAGAATCACAATTAATAAACTACAACATGAAAATATTTATTCGCTGTTGGGAGCAAGTTAACATCTCTGTGTATATAAATAAAACTATTTTTGTGTGTTCTATATTGCATTAATTTCTTCAAACCATTTTAGTGACGATAATAATATTAAAAAAAATTAAAATTTACTCGAATTATATGTTTCTAATAATCTTGGCTTCACCGGTGACCACCGTGGCGCTACGAACAAACTCTGTACCGATCACCGGTGACCCCTATGTCATTCAACGTGTTAAAAACCATTGCTCTTAATTTTGAAGCTTGAATAGATTTTAATAAAACCAAATTAACGTTGAATTTCTTTAAAGCATTGACTAAAGTAAACTTAGTTTTGTTTTGTAAACTATGTCTTTAATCATCTTACTTTACAAATTAAAGAGCAGGGTGAACAAAGCAAGAAAATAAAAATTTTAGGGATATTTATTAATCTGGTGAAATTACGTAGTGAGTATATCGATGAGTACCTTTAATGTTACAGAATTACTTTCTTATCCTCTACGTGCCTTGGGCACTTAAGGCCTCTAGCATATCCCTCCAACGCCTCCTGACTCTAGCAATAGATCTTGCTTTCTCCCAGCCAGATATTCTACATTCTTTAATTCGCCCAAAAACATGCGCTGGATGGTAAGTCTGGGTCTTCCTCTTATTTTTTTACCATCAGGGGCCCATGTAAGCGCAACAGATGAAATATTTTCTTCGGGCATTCTAAGGATATGTTCAAGCCAGCTCCATCTTCTTTTTTTAATTTCATCTTCTATTTTTTTTTTATTTTAGCTTTCTTTAATAGATTTTGACTTGATACTTTGTAAGGCCAGAAAATTTTAAACATAAATCTTAAACATTTGTTTTGAAAGGTTTCTAATTTTTGTATTTCAATCTTAGTCTGTTTAAGTGTCTGTAAGTTCTGGTCAAAAAATTAATAAATTCAAAAAAACTAAATTCGGATAGAAGTGGTACAAAAATCTCTTTCAGAGATAAAATTTTAAAAATTTTTATGGTTTATATTATTGTAAAAAAAATGAGTGAGGCAGTTTTTATCCTACCGTTCCTATAAGTGTTTAATTATAATTTTCCATTGGGTTGCAAGTCAGTTTACTGACCAATGAACATGTTACAAATATACTCATTTAGATTTAAATTTATTAAAATAAAAGTACTTTTAGACTTATTAAATATGTAGTTGGGTTTATATATATAATGGGATTTAGTTACAATTCATAAGTTTGAATAAAAATTTTTGATTTTATTTATTAATAATGGTAGTCTCAGTAGTTAATGTTTTTAGTAGTTAAATAATCATTTTAGTTGGAAACATTAAATACTTAAGCTATATTATTGTTTTTTAAAAAGTAATAATACATTTTATCAGAGCTTTTATTGGTATAAATGAATAATTAAATAAAAAGAAAACTATTTAAAAAAATAACTTGAAATCGCTATTTTTAACAACTGTACCTAGCACCTTCATCGCTTGTGCTAGGTAGAAGTAAGACTTAAAAAAAATCTTTCTAAAATATCAGCCCCTTTAAAAAAAAAAAGAAGAAAAACTTTTTGAAAGTATTGATTATATTTCTTAAAAATATCTCAACAATTTCGAGCTAAGTTCTCATAGGAAAACAATGCAGGCAGGTGCATTAGTAACTCATGTGACTAGATAAGTTTATGGAGGTTATAAAATATGTATTGGTTTTACTTATTTTCGTCTTGTTTTTATCTTTCAGTGCATGTAAATGAGAGACAGCAAAGAGGGGCCAGGGCTGACTTACTATAGGAAATATATGTAGCCATTATCACTTAACATTAAAATTTCTCTTGTTGATTTTACCTTGAGTTAGAAATAATTCTTGGGAAATGAGGTCATTTATCAATATCCTTATCAAGTTCTTTATCCGTTTCCTCAGGATGATGAAAGTAATTCTTTTCCGTTTTTAATGTAGTACAAGTTATGCATCAACACATGAATGATAATCCTTGTAAGATAGAAAACATTTCACTAGTTTTGGTTGAGTTTAAATTTAAATGTTAAATTCAATTATTTTAAGAAAAAGTAAGCTCTACCTTTTAAAGTATAACCTTTAAAGCCTCGTAAATTTTCAATTTCTGATTAATTTATAAATGTTCTAGGCTAATAGGAGGAATCAGGCTCTTTGCAAATTGCCAACATTAGTTGTTGGACTCAATTGCAGTGGTTCCCAATTTTTCCGGCTACGGTACCCTAAATAATCAACCCTTTTCTAGCGGAATCTTATATTAGGATTTTAGGTAACTGTTTTTTTCCCTCCAATGCCCACCTATGTTAACATTTTGTCAATTCAGGCATTTACAGGGCATATTTGTTGGCCACTCTTTCAGGGCCACCATATTAGGTGGGCCCAGTGATGGGCATCATTCACGAAAATTTTATTCATGACTAAATTTATTCAGAATAAATTTATTCTGAATGATCATTCATATGAAAATTAAGTCATTATTCATTATCAGGGATGAGATTCTTCCGCGGATTCGCGGATTTCCGCTTTTTTTCAGATTTTTCCATTTTTCCCGCTAATTTCCGCTGAAATTTTTTTTGCCCAAGTTAAAATGTTTTATGAGGAATTTAATTTTCCGCGGAGGGAAATTGTTGAAGTCCCTTTTCCTCCCTCTGAAGTTTCTCTAAAAATCATTTCCTTGGGATAAAACTGGTTGACCTTTATACAGGGATGAGATTTTTTTTGTCTCTCGAATTTCAGCCTTTTTATCAAAAACTCCGATTCTCTAAAAGTTTCGTTTTTTT
>NC_092212.1:60595989-60757368 GCF_043381705.1 Parasteatoda tepidariorum | reverse complement strand
TTTGAATAACCAGCAAAAAATGCAATCGATATGTCTTTGTCTATAACGAGATGCAAAACATCGTTTGCTCTTAAACGTCTTATTGTAGGAGATAAACTATAAAACTAAGACTAAGAATGACTATTTATTTTTATGCTATTTTAACTTACTCCAGCGTAACATACTTAGTTGCGCTAAAAAGTAAGTTTATAACAGTTTAGTTAAGTTCATTTTAAAATTTTGTTCTAAAATCTATCAAACGCAATTTTTTTATAGTTTTTGAAAACAAACGATAATACTATTTTAAATTTTTAAATAAAATTTTAACTTTAAAAATTAAACGCTTTTTTGCCATGTAACCATTTCTCAAAAGTATGCATTATGTTAGACAAAAGTAAATTTTCTCAAACATTATATAAATATACTTGAAAAGGATTAACGTTTTATTTGTAGTTGTCATAATCGTAGTCAATTAGAGTATTCCGTGCCCATTTTTGTTGACCAGTGAAATTATTCAGTTATTCTTGACNTTTAAATTTTTTTCAATTTAAACTGTTTTTTTTTTAAACTCAAGAAATTTTCCGGAATTGCGACTTGAGCTCACAATCACCCCTGTTCATTATTCTGAATGACAAATGCCCATCTCTGGGTGGGCCAACGTTGCTCCAGCAGTAAGAACAGATAGTACAGAGAATGAAATAACATCCTTACTTTGCCCGGGATTCGAACTCAGAACCTTTCCAAGACCAGTTCCGATACACAGTCCGTTCCGCATTTTAGGTAACTGTCCAACAGTTAAATTTGCAGTGCTTATGCTACATCTAGTCTTGTTATGAATTTGTTTTTGGTGCATATAAGCTGAAATTGACCAAAATAAGTTGAATCGTTGTTTATTTCGAGATGAAAACTTGAAAAGAACTGCTATAAACGTTGAGGAAACATTTCTTAATTGAAATATTTAGTTGTATTTTGATTTTAGAAGCGTGATAAGAAATACTATTACAATATTTTATAAATGCTTGTTCTTTTCATAATTTATACAATGTATTGTTATTAGAAATATATTTTCTTTAAAAAAAAGGCCATTTCTATATCTTTGCAAAAATTGGAAAAATATCAATAGGCAACCGAAAGATTAAATAAATTATGAATTAAAAGTTTTGTCTAATTATAGTCAGAGGTTTCAAAATTCATTACTGGTTATCTCGCGGAACCTCTAACTCACCATTTGGGAACCGCTGCTCTAATGTGCTTTGTAGGCGAAATGTAAAGTGACAATTTGCTAAGAGCTGGATTTTATAATTAGCCTACGACATAAGTATAGTTATTGAGATTTTGCTAAAAAATATTGTCGCATTTGCACTTGCAATACTGATTGTTCACTTGTACAAGCATGCGCACGACTCAGATTTTCACGTGAACTCGCCAAATCTCTCTAAAACGTCAAAAATTATTTATTAACTACTTTTAGTTTGCTTATTTTTCTCTTTACATAACATTCTTTAGCCGTGACATTATAGATCTTTTAAAATTGGATTTGGATATAATTTTTGACATGTTTCTTCCAAAAATGATCTTTTATTCGATGTATATTTCAAAATTTGATTACTTTAAAATTTGCTTGTTTTAGATTAAGCTATTTTGCATGCAGCATCAACAAAAATGAAAGTCTTTGGATTATTTTATTTTTTGTTGGGCTATAGTTAACGCTTTGCTGTCCGATCGAATTTTGCCTCAGTATAAGCTAGCCACTGCACATTTTTTATCAGGTGCAACTATTATTGCCAAATCTTCACGACGGTTGTGTACTGACAGTTAACGTAACGGTGAGGTTTCTCCTATCGAAAGGCAAAGTTTTAAAATGATAAAAATTGGTTCATTAATTAAAAGAGTGTTTAAAAAATAGTTTATGAACTTTCACCGAAGCATTTTTTTCCTCCTAAACAATGAACTGTCCTTTTTTGTGTTCAAGCAGCTTTTTTTATTTTTTGTCCTATTGAATTTTACATTAAATTTAGATTTAATAGAATAAACATTAAATTTAAATTAATAGAATAAACAATAAATTTAAAATAAATAGAATAAACATTAAAAAAGAATTAAACATTAAATAAGGAATTAATAGAATCAGCATTAAATTTAGAATTAATAGAATAAACATTAAATTTAGAATTAATAGAATAAACATTAAATTTAAATAACATTAAATTTAGAATTAATAGAATAAACATTATTACCAGTACATTTGCTATTTCTACGTTCAAATATTTCGTGAGCGTGTTTTTAATGGTTTCGGGTGTGTGTATGGATTTTTTTTTTTAAATAAAATGCAATTTTCTAAATGTTTTTAAAATATTTAGTGTGGAATTTACAAGGAATTTTTGACGATTACGTTGATTTATTTTTTTGTATTAAGAGTCAAGGTAATAAAGTAGAAGGTCCCTCACAATATTACCCATTGTTTAAAATTTTAAAACTATTTCCTGATATAGAAGATAACATGAGAAAAAAAATATTCTAAATCTTGTTTTAATCATTTTATCTACTTTAAGAACATTACTAAGGCTTTAGAATTCGAAAATTGATAACACCTGATTCTCCAAATAAATCTAGTGTGAATTATCAACTCAATTTCGGTTATCTTATCAAAAGTTTCTTTTAAGTGCCACTCCTTGAAAAATTTGAAGTGGAGGAGGCTATGAAGAAATTATAACCTTATCACTTAAAAAGATAAGTTTACTTCGTTGAGGAGAAAGGCTAATGCCTATATTTATAGACTCCAGGGCCATTTTATTTTATTGGAAACATAAATTTATGTGCTTGCTTTTAGCTAATTTAAGTGCTTTTTTATTACACCATCTTGTATTTAAAATCCGTACAATCAACCATAAAAAATCTATTTAGGTTAGGATAAATAGTGCACGATATTTTTTGTTTAAAAATTTGTTTAAATTTTTCCTTCTAATAATTAAAATTGTGTTATTACTAATTTCAGATAAATAATTTAATATCCTACTTAAATATTAGTTTTGGTTTTCCAAATATACTTTAGATAAATCACTTTTTGTATGCTTAAATTTTTTTACGGTGATTAGCGAAAACAATTGTTTTTTTAATTCTTTTAAGTTGTTTAGATTTATTTTGTCTACTGATTTGAAAATGTTATTTTTGCTCAACTTTTGAGAGGAAAAAAATTAAAATGGTGTGCTTTGTTTTTTCCATTTTGAAATCGCTCAGGCGTTTATTTAAAAGATTTTAATAGAATAAACATTAGAACATAGAGAAAAAAATAATAATCCCGGTAGCAGACACTTTCCATCACGGCATCGGGCGCTGCAGATTATAACAACATCTGCCGATTAATTTCCACTTCAGATATTTAAAGAAGAATAAAAAGAGGAAATGAATTTCTAACAGGAAAAATTGAGAACAGGTAAAAATTATAGATAAAACGAAAAAGAAATATTTTTCTATCCTTATTTATAAAAAATAAGAAATAGTCCGGGAAGAAAGACAATGTTTATTTTTTGGTTATTGTTTTATTTGATGGAAAAGTATCGATGATGCCATTGTAATTAAATTCATTTGCAGAAAAAGGTACAAATCAGAACACCATAAATAACAATTCTTTTTTATTTCTTTAAGTAACATAAAGCTTTAGTGTTAAATTTCATGCAATTTTATTACATGAGTTGTATTTAATATTAGCAAATTGAGTGAAATAAATGTTAGACTAAGCTTTAATTTTTACAATATAAATCTCTACCTGTTTGCTTTGAAGTCACAGGCGAATTTGAATTTTGAAAGTTAGTGCTGCAAAATGACTCTGCAAATTCTGATATCGAGTTGAAAAATTAAAAATGCAAATACAGTTTTGCAGCTATGTAATTAATTTTAATTTCGTGGGCATCGAATTATGTGAATGCTTTTGAAATATTTTCAGAAAATAATTTATTACGTTCTTAAATTTGAGAACTGAAGGTCGGTTCCGTCAACTTTAACAACTTAATTTTTGACAACTTAATATTTTAGTTTTTTTTATTATTTTGTTGAAGAAAAGTTATATATCTCACTTGTGTTTTTGATGGAACAGCTGACCCTTGAGTTTACGGCTACCTATGTTCAACAACGTAGCCTTTTAATGTAGAACCAAAGATTATGTAATGTAGATTTGGAGAAAGTTGCCTTCATGCAGGATCTTTTGATGGACCTAACCCGCATTTGCGTTACATGGAGAGGAAATCCACGAAAAAGTCCCACTGTTAGCCTGACGACAGGGGATAACTTTGGAAAAAAACTAAGTGAATGTTTTTAAGTAACTTCCCTTCACACTGTTTTAAAGCTTGGAATTGAAACTTTTAATATTGTCTTATAACATATTACAAATAGCGTGTTCAAAAGTTTTAATTTTCTTAAATTTTATTCGAAATTACTTGCCACCCACTTTCAATCTGAGTGGGAAAATCGTGAGGTTCTTTTCAAGGTTACCGTCGGACGAAAGAAGCTATTTTTCTACCCCTTTCAAATAAATAATGTAAAAATAAAAACATTTTAGATTTCCTCTTTGAAGAAGCTGGGAAAAGCACACGATCTATGAACAATCCGGATAGTCGAACAATCGGCTTTCGGATAATCAGCACTCTATTGTATTTCTAAGCGTAGACAACTTTTAAATGGGAAAACAATTTAATTCAAAAACTGGCGTAAAACTGTCTCTCCAGAATTGATACTCCAGGGTTTTACAAGACTTGCCTGTACAACCAATCGCTTATAAATATGGGTGTATACTTTGAGGAATGAAATAGTTAATTTTGTAACTGTAAGCTATCAACCATTTTTGCCTTTTTTTTTTTATTTTCAAATACCTGTTCTTAAAATGCTCTTCGCTTCCAAACTATTTTTTTTTTAATTCATTTTTTCCCACAGCAAGCTGAGAAGAAAAATTAAATTTGGATTAATTTTCAAATTTTTTCTCCTAAAATATTTCAAAGTATTAGTTACTTTTAAACGTAATAAATGACGGCCAGTATCAAATGCTCGGTTGAAGCGAAAAACATTTTTTTTTTCGAGAATTTTAATGCTTTTCTTAATTTCTCGAAGAAATAAAGTTTACTATTTTACTACTCATTTAATTTTACTGTATGGCATTGTTTAATAGTAAATGCATAGGCTTGGTTTAGTAAATTGTTCGATCAAGCGTTAAACAGAATTGCTTACATAGAACACCACAATTTCTAAGTTGGCAGTGGAATGTTTTTTTTCTTCATTGCGCTGAAGTAGGAATTTCAAGGAATTCCAGAAACTTGCAAAGTACTTATCTCGAAATAATGCTAAGTTACATTTTGGTGTAAATATCAAGGTTTGTGAAAAGATAAGCCCATAACTATATTGTTCCTAGACTTTCGATTAATCTTAACGGTCCGGAAGTATTTCAAATTTGTTTATAATAATTAAATATATTAAAACAATTTATAACTTACGTAATCACAAATATGACCCTAAAAGCGATAAAAATTTTGAAGTGATTTTCGCCTCTAGGTATCTATTTAGACAATGTGATATACCGTTTTCAAGTGTAACAGAAAAGACTTGTGCATTATTTTTCCATGTATTTCCTAATACCTAAGCATTATTAAAAGAAAAGTAGTTTTGAATAAAGAAATTCGTTTTAGATATATAAAAAAAAATTTTCTCGTCTTAATCTTAAGAATATACACATGTTATACGAACATTCCGCAATTTTTATTTTCATTGTGATGTCTTCGTAAACTAAATATAACTACTACAATACTTGCAAACGAAAACAAAATTGCTCAGTTGTGTTTTATGTTACCGTTTTTATTTCGCCTTTGACATTTTACCCACATTCCAGGCTCGAAATACCTGAAATGACGTGAATAACTCTGCGATCAATAAATCAAGAACTTCACTACAATCGGATTACTGCTATAGTCACACTTTCCGGCCGCTATAATCTGATTTACTACATGTCTCTGCACGTGCGTCATGATCACGAAAATCAAATACTTTTGCTAACAAGATATTTATTTTGATCTAATTAATTACGATGACGAGAGAAGATGTGCGTTTATGGAATTTAATAACGAGGCGTCTTTAAAAATGAATGTCGAGTTTTATGATCACGGATCTAAACTAAAACGTATAAATCTAAATATATTTACCCACACTTTTTTTTTAAACTTTCTATACTCAAAAATCTATATATACCTACTCATTGCTATAAAAATTAGTGCACCTAGAAAGAGTTGTCCGAATGAAACGAGATTTACATTCGTAAGTACAACGGACTTCGCTGATATAAGTAAGAGATTAAAAACAATCAAAGCAAAATGATAATTTATTTAAGAATATTTATTTCAAAAATAGAAATGAATGGGAGTTTTAGTACCCTCTTGGACCACCTCTAGCGCGAATGCAATACGCTAGGCAGGCATTGGCATACAAAAATCCCTTATGTCCTACGACATCTCATTCCACAGTTGAAGTACAAACGTTAAATTGACATAACTCTGTTGTCCAACTTTTCACTCCCAAATTATCCCAAATTTGCTCCTTAGGTGACAAATCTGGGGATCTGGCAGATCAGGGAGGGGTGGTAATGTGGCAGAAGCTTTCCTGTGAAACCCTCCCTTACTGTGGTTGGCCGAACATTGCCGTATTTTATTTCGTATTTCAAAACCGTCGTTGAACACCCGACCCAATTTTTGGGTTTACGATTATACTAACGTTAAACTCCGTAGCCTTTTAATTTTGAACCCATTCCTGAAGACAAGGGAATTCCTGGATCAAGTACTGGGAGAAATTTGCCTTCGTGGAGGACTTTTTGATGGAACTAACCAACACCTCCTAGAAAGAACAGGCCTCCGCACGGGTTACCATAAATATCCCTTAGTAGTCTAAACGTAAGGACATATTTTGTATTTTTAACCACTGCACAGCTTAGTACCCCTAACGTAATGACATCTTTCTTATTTTTCGTCTACTGCTCAGTTAACTTCGTCACATCGGACTACTAAATTGATCTGTGCTGAGGCCTTTCTACTTCTAGGAGGTGTTGAACTAACCCGTATTTGCGTTACATGGAGATGAAGACCACGAGAATCTCCTACTGTTAGCCTAATGGCAAAGGGACTCTAACCCATGATTCATCTACCACTGAGGATATTTCACGTTAGCACTGTGGTCAGTGCAAGCCGAATACGGATTCTTATCGACCAACCATCGCGGGGATTCGAACCTGGTTCACCTCATTGGAAGGCGAACGCTCTATCCCCTGAAAAATGACTACTGGTAGCCTTGCCATGAGTGGCGACGCATGTAGCTAAATGATGGCACGAACTTACCTCTGGACTGTAAGGGCACCGTAAATCAACATTATGTGTGAAGGATCGCTTACCGTTTGCATCTGATCTCCCATATCATCAAACCAGCTTTAGAAGAAGTTTGCTGTTGTACAGCGTATGCAGGATTGTGTCGTTCACCATGGGTTCTCAGCACTCTCATACGATGGTCATCACTGTCCAAATGAAATCTGCATTTATCACTGAAGACCACCTGATTCTATTCGATTGCAGTCCAATCCCATCGAGAGCTACCCCTCTTCATAAGTTGGCAACGGTGGGTATCTCACATCACACCGCTTCTACAGCTGATGTGATGGTATAAGGTGCCATCGCATACGGCACACGAACACTCCTTATATTAATTTATGGCGCTATGATACACCGCGGTACATTCGTGACATCCTTCAGCTGCATATTGTTGCTACTCGGGCAGGGCTACACCTGCTCCATCCCCAGATTTGTCACAGAACGACAGAGACCACTCTGGGCAGAGATTTGTGACAGCCTATGAGTTTAGTCGATTTAGCGGTGTTTTTGCGCCAACTCTGAAACGAGATACCACAGGGTATCACAAGGGACTTGTAGGCCTCTATGCACGACCTTATTATATCCTGCATTCGCGCTAAAAGCCGCCCAAGAGAGTACTAAAACCTTCATTCATTTTGTATTTTTTCCCTAAAGTTAAATGATTATTTTTCTTTGACTTTTTATCACTTATATTATAGTTTTTGTAGGTTACGTTTCGTTTTAAAATGTTATTTTAGGTGCAACGTACATAAACACTTAAGGGTTTGCATATTTTTGTTGATTTAAAAGGAAAGAACATCTATGCATACCTGCCAACTCTTCCGGTTTTCCCGGAATTTTTTTTTTTTCATATTTAAAGTGCTAGCAAAATTCATGTTATTTCACTAAACTTTTTGAATTATATTAATAATTATAAATGAGTTGAGTTATATATAAAAAGCATATTAGTCCTCACGATAGCGAACTTCAACCTGGTTAAAATATAAATATATTTTTGAGTAAAACTGTTTTTCGGTAATTGTTTTAATACCACTTGGAAAATCCATTCTCGAAAAGAACGAATGTTGGAAGGTATGATCTATGCCTTAATTTTCAAATGAGTAATAAAAGTTAGATTTTAGGAAAGAGAAAGTTTGAAAAATATTTTAAGAAGCTTTGACCACGTAAAAGAATGCGCCAAAAATTACCGAGGAATATCCTGTACTTAAATTCTATCAAAATATTTAAAACTTAAATTTTGTTTTATGTTTATTGTAAGTGTTTTATGTATTGTTTGTTAAATGTAAATTTTGTTTTATGAGTTAAATTTTTTTACTTTAATTTTAATCTAAAATTAGATTACTACAATAAAAGTTGTAGCAAAAACTGAAGGGAATTTTCTTAACACTATAAGTTGCCTAAACGAAGTCATTTTGACTGCTTTTTAACTGCTTTTTCATTTGCAAAAAATGTACAAATAATAATGCATAAATTAATATTTTCTTTCCACATTTTTTTACTGTTAATATTTACTATTAACTTGTTATATAACTGTAAATAATATAAAAAATGTTAAAAATTAATTTAAAAAATTTCTTTGCACATTAGTTATTCTTTCACAATGCAGTCATTTTGACTGCTTTTGGACAATATAGGTATATTATAAGTTTCAGTCTTTCTAGTGTTAATGAAGCATAAAAAAGGGTTTGCGATTTCCTTCAAAAATATGCTTTCGTAACTTTAAGAATGAACCCTTATCTACCTCTGCTATTTAACTGCACAAATTCAGATTTACACTAATCATACTGCCTACTTCAACCTCATTCCAATTGCGTGATTTCATTTTTCCTCGAGATTCGTCCGAAACCGAAACTTCCCCCTTTTCTTTATAGATCTCGGTCGAATGCATGAATATATCATTTTTTTTCTTTTCTCACTCATCTGCCTTGCCCTCTGGTTAATTTTCTTTCACAGAAGTGGATGCGATGCGTAATTGTTTGGGGAAGTTCTGCTTGCCAATTTAATTTTTCTTTCGGTTCGAGTTCAGCATGCCATTTTCTGTGTTCACGAGGTCGTTCATGTTTGTTTATTTTTTTAGAGATGCGCTTCATTTAAATCTTGTTATGAGTTTCATGTTCTGAATAGCTCAGTGTATCAGAAAATTATAGAGATGGTCGTATTAATGCTTAACAAACGAGGCGAAAGCGTTGAATGCGTTAACGCAGAATTCTTTCTCAGAATTTTATGTGTAATCCAGGTATATCCAACTTGATTTTTTCTGAGTTTCAAATTAAGTAATGTTAATTCAGGGTGCGTAGCGTTTTTAAAAAGTGCTTAAAGGTGCTTATTTTCGATTTTCGTTGTGTAAAAGCCCTTGAAGGTGCTTTTTTCATTGGGCGTTTTTAAAAAGTGCTTAATTTTCCCTTTTCCAAATTGAGATTTTTCCTTTACCATGTTGATTTTCGCTACGAATTATGCAGAAGGAGTGAAAGACACTGTTCACATTGTTTGTTCTATTCAACGNGCGTGATTTCATTTTTCCTCGAGATTCGTCCGAAACCGAAACTTCCCCCTTTTCTTTATAGATCTCGGTCGAATGCATGAATATATCATTTTTTTTCTTTTCTCACTCATCTGCCTTGCCCTCTGGTTAATTTTCTTTCAAAGAAGTGGCTTCAATGCGTAATTGTTTGGGGAAGTTCTGCTTGCCAATTTGATTTTTCTTTCGGTTCGAGTTCAGCATGCCATTTTCTGTGTTCACGAGGTCGTTCATGTTTGTTTATTTATTTAGAGATGCGCTTCATTTAAATCTCGTTATGAGTTTCATGTTCTGGATCGCTCAATGTATCAGAAAATTATAGAGATAGTCGTATTAATGCTTAACAAACGAAACGCAGAATTTTTTCTCAGAATTTTATATGTAATCCAGGTACGTCCAACTTGATTTTCTGTGTGCTTCCATTTAAGTAATATTAATTAAGAAAGAGAAAATAAAATCTTTTTAATATTAAAAAGTATTGAAAGGAATATAAAAAGTTCGAAAGGAAAAAGTAATTCCAAAATTATTTAAAAAACAAGCGAAAGGAAATAGTAGTTCCAGAATAATTCTGGGTAATAATAATTCTGGAACTAAAAGGAAAAAGTAGTTCCAGAATTATTTAAAAAACAAACAAAAGGAAGAAGTAGTTCCAGAATTATTTAAACAACTTAGTTGAAAGTTGTTTTTTTAAATAATTCTGGAACTAAAAGTGAAAGGTAGTTCCAGAATAATTCTGGTTACTAATTCTGGAACTGAAAGGAAAAAGTAGTTCCAGAATTATTTAAGAATCAACTTTCAACTAAGTTGCTTTTTCAATAATTCTGAAACTACTTTTTCCTTTTGAAATTTTTTTTTTGTTTAGTTTTTTAGTTTTCATTTTATAAAACATCACTTAATAATCGCTGAAAGAGATTATTACTGCAATTCTCTCTTTTAACTCTCGCGTTTATATTAATAAATATTTTATCCTATAAAACTAAATTAATCTTAAATTTACCTAAAAAGTAAAGCATTTCCGCTGCATTCCGTTTTGACTCATGGAGGTTAAGGCTCCACAATTTCGAAACCAGCAGTATAACTTAAAGCAACATTTACATAAAGCTTAAACGAATTCAAATATTTTTTCAATTCTTGTTTGCACTCGAATATTTTAAAAGTTAATTTTACGGTGCTCTATTATTTTTATTCTATTAGTTATTTTTTCCTCTCTGACAAAAAACAGCGAAAACACATCTCTTCCTTATTCATTCTTCAGAAAAAAAACTAATTACCAAATTTGAATGCTTATGAATAGTTTTCTTCAAATAATGTATCAAATTATTTTGTAACTAACCCTGTTACTTTGTAAATCATTTTCTTTCTCCTCTCTATCGATACTACTGGGTAATTAAACTGGAATAATCCCTAGGAATTATTTATAGTTTCTAATCTTAACCACTTTGTTGAGTTTGATAATTTTTATTTTATTTGTCACTTTTTTTATTTATTTAATCATGATTCGATAAGCCTACTTCATTCTTAAAAAGAATTTGTTTATTTTGATAAATATTGGAATAAAACAAAACTTATTGTGTTATTACATTACGATTATTTTACGAAGCCTTTGTATTTTTTAAAATTTCCTATTTTAAGGTCTGAAAAAATACATGTGAGACTTTCTTTATGATAAACTTTCCCATTTAAAAATAATTCAATTTTTTTTTTCAATCGAAAGTTACATTTTTACTCTAAGTCGATTTAACTTATAGATTTTACTCTAAAACTTCTGATTTATTATACTGTAAAGATTATATAGAAATTTAAGTATTAAGAAAAATATATCAAAGGTTTCAGTTATTCATCTTGATTTTGTGCTGTATTTTCTATATAATTTGCTTTGGATAACGAGTTCGTCTCCGAATTAAGATGACCCCAGTTCCAATCTCAGTCGTGGCTGATTAATGCGAACTCTGCTCTAGGCTCAGTGCCGACCACAGTGTTAACGTTATATATCCTTAGAGTTATGAAAAAGTTCTCCACGAATGCTAATTTTACCAATGCTTGATCCATGAGTTCCCTTGTCTTCTGGAACGGGTTCAAAATTAAAAAGCTACAGTATTTAACATGGATAATCATAAACTTAGAATAAGGTCGGCTGTTCAAAGCCGGTAATAAAATTATTATTTTTGTAATTAAATAGTAAAATTACTAGTCTATTTGAGGGGGAGGGCAAAACAAAATCCTCAAAGTTTTATGAAAAATAAAAAAAATTTGAATTTAAATCCTTTGTTGAGAAATTATTTCTCGAGTTTCTGAAAATTAATTGTGCTCGTTTTAAAATTAAAATCGAACACCTCGGATATTGTTTTGAAACAAAAAACAATGTACAACTCCTTATATAGTCATCGATTGTTTCTATTTTTGGCTCTCAATAAATATCAGTCATTAAAACCAATTCTTTTCTCGTTATTTTCAAGTGTGAGATGCATTTCTGATGAACTTAAGAAAGAGATGTTTGTTTCGATTCATTCTTATTTCAACCTCTATTTTTTGCAAAAAANACAAAAAAAAAAAAAAAGAGAAAGAAATAGATGCTACTACTATAGGGAAGTTGTGCTATTTTCTATCTGCTACTTACGACTTAATTAGGGGTATTTTAAATTGTTTCCTGATTTATTTATTTTTGTTTAAAATATTCTTTAATTTTTCTGTGGTTTTTCCAACTGTGACTCAAAATTTAAACTTTTTTGATTGATGAGAAATTTTCTGAATAAAATACAAAACATATTTTTTTTTTGTATGAAATTAGCATTTTACTAAACTGTTTAAAACTAACATATATCTATTATTATTTTGTTTTTTTACAGTCTTACGCTTGTTAAAAAGCTCTCCTTAGGTTATCTTGAAAGAAAGAAAAAACGTTTATTTGCAAAAACTTTCTTTTTCCTACTCTTTCAGCGGAGTGGTACTTTTTTTTACTTTTTTTTTTACTAATGTCAGGCGAAATTTCTCAAATACCATAATACTAAAAAATTTTGGAGATCTTCAACCAGGCGATCTTAGACTTCGCAATTTTATTCTAAATTATGTTTAGACTCGAACTTTTTTTCAGCTATTTTCCAGACTTTACTTTCTAAATAATATTGATGTTGTGTCTGAAGAAAATTGTATAATAATAGTGGTACTGTATTTAAGCCCTACCCTGTGAAACTAGTTTTTTTTTTTTTTTGTAAAAGGTCCTGTTATTGTGATATTTTAATGATCTGTACTGACAAGGTCCTGTTTTGATGTTTTGAGAAGAATCTATTTGTAATTATCTGAATCTCAAATTACCGTAAAATCGGATTCTGTCAGGGCTCTGTTTGTTTAAAAAAATATCCTGTTTTATTCATTTATTTTTTTATTAGGAATTATATATGCCGTGATTCTGTTTTTGAAAAAAATATTGTGAAGACTTGTTTTTAAGCTAAAATATTTTGTGTGGAGTTCGTTTTGTTAATAAAAATTATGAATTACTCTTATGGACCTCGAATTCTCCTTTAACTAACCCCTGTGAAATAAAGTATTTAGATTATTTTGCTTATAAAGATGATCGCAATTTGTAATCGAAAAGTCAACAAAAACGACAAAAAAATAAAAAATAAATAAATGAAAATTAATTTTTATATAGTTGCCATTTTTGCATTTAAGTTATTTATTGAAAATGTTTGCAGAAAAAACTGAAAAAAAATTTTTTCAAAAATTTTTACCAGTTTTTTGAAATTCTATTATGGTGTTTATAGCAATAGAAAGAAAATATTGTAAACAACAGTTGACAAGCCAATTTTCTTGATCTATCCTGCCTTGCAGTTGAAAAAATAACGTATTTTACGAGTGATTTCGAGAAAAATGACTTGACAACTATTTTCTTTCTATTGCTAATGTTATGAACTCTAAAACAGAATTTCAAAAACTGATAGAACAAATTATTTTTTATTTTTTCAGTAGTATTATAGAAAAGGCCAAATATATAAAAATTTCAATTTTGAACTTTTTATCGCTGACGTTGATTTTTCAGGGAGCGTAGCGTTTTTAAAAAGTGCTTAATTTTATCTTTTTCGAAATGAGATTTTTCCTTTACCATGTTGATTTTCGCTTCGAATTATGCAAAAAGACACAGTTTCACATTGTTCTGTTTAACGTTTTCACAATTTATTTAAACCCGATCAATCTACTTCGGCGTATTGTCGGGCCGTAGCGTATGAAAACGCCATTCGTTTTACATGTTTCAATGTTTCATGATTTTTGACAATTGCCAAAAACAGTGCCAAAAGGTTTTTTTTTTCGACATGTAGGTTAAACAAGATAAAACCGTCGATTGTCAAAAACTTTCCAATCTCACCTAATTATGATATTTTTTTAAAGTGCTTAAAAATATTTTTTGAATGCTTAAAAGGTGCTTATTTTTTGTTGAATAATTTCGCTACGCTCCCTGTTTTTGTATTGCACGGCCATGTATCGTGTAGCACCATGTACAGTTGTTTTTTCAATTGTACGGAAGAATAGAGATTCGCCTCTGCTTAACTAAATTGCACTTAGCTTAATGCATTGATATTCATAAACATTTCTTTACAAGCACTCTATATATTAATTTTTATCAGTTCTGAAAATTCGTTTTGACATTTTTTTAATAAGATATGTTTTCTTTAAGGTTCGATGTTGGTAAAGATGGTTTTATAGATTTGGAAGAACTGAAAAGAATGATGGAAACCCTGAATGCACCACAAACCCATCTGGCGCTGAAAGAAATGATAAAAGAAGTGGACGAAGACGGAGATGCCAAAATAAGCTTCAGAGAGGTATTTTAAGAAATTCTTTACCGAGTTCTACACAATTCACTCACTAATTCAAAACTTCCGGATGGCCTTTTATCATTGTTATTCAACGGAAATTTTTTTTAAAAAATACTACTGAATATTTTAATCAAAAAATTTTTTAGAACTACTCAATGTCAACAACATATCCACAAGATGTTTTTTTTCTTTTGATAACTCGGAACTCATGACTACGATGTATTCCTGTGATTTTTTTTCACAAGACTATAACACCTAATGTTTTGTTCAGTACTTAATACTTTATAACTGTAGTTGAACATCCGACCCAATTTTGGGTTTACGTCTACTAATGTTCAACTCCGTAGCCTTGTAATTTTGAACTGAATCCAGAAGACAAGGAAACTAGAAGATCAAGTATTGGGAGAAATTCTGCCTTCGAGAAGTTAATTTTTGAAGGTACTAACCCGCATTTGCATTACATGGAGAGGGAAACAACAAACCTTCCACGGTTAGTCTGATGGCAAAGGGTCTCTAGCCCATGATCCGTCTACCACTGAGGATATTTTACGTCAGCCCTGTGGACGGTAAGAGCCAGATGCGGAATTCGTATCTACCAGCCACCGCTGATATTCGAACCCGGTTCACCTCATTGGAAGGCGAACACTCTTTCCCATGAACCATCACGGCTTAGTACTTAATACTGTTAAAATTTGCTGCAGTATAACAGATTTTATTATTGTGCTTTATTTAATCAGTTGATCTAGAACTCCTGAAACATAGTATAGAAGCCTTAAGTTGATCTACTTTAAGGCACGAAATTTCCGTTCGCCAGCTTGTAATTTGCTAGCATATATGTTGGGCTGGGGAGTAAATTTTGTCTTGTTCAATATTGAGCTCCAAACCACTATATTTTACCAGAGTTTGCTATGGACAAATATGAAAAAATGGTGATCAGGAGTCTGACTTTAAGAAGGAGATTAACAAAACATGCGCAAAAATTTACATAAATTCACAAGACAGAAATCTTTTATCAAATTTGTTTAACATCTCTGCATGTTTCTCTTTGAAAGATAGAAAGGAACTCTTTGAAAGATAGAAACTCTTTGAAAGATAGAAACTCTTTGAAAGATAGAAAGGAACTCTTTGAAAGATCGAAGGGAACTCTTTGAAAGATAGCAAGAAACTCTTTGAAAGATAGCAAGAAACTCTTTGAAAGATAGAAAGAAACTCTTTGAAAGATAGAAACTCTTTGAAAGATGGAAAGAAACTCTTTGAAAGATGGAAAGAAACTCTTTGAAAGATAAAAAGAAACTCTTCGTGTAATTAAACCCAAATCTATTTAATGATCAAGTGTGTTATTGTTGTATTATAAAGGTGGGCAATTCAAGTTAATGTTCACTTCTCTAACATTTGACTCGGATGGAAAAGTTCATTAGAGAAGAACGTTCAAAGAATTTTCCAAATTTCCTCATGGTTAGAACATTTTGTACAGTTATAAGTTTCTACGTCCTGTTGTGATTTTGACCACTAAAACGTTCTTTAACTCTTTCATTCCGGTAGGGTCTGAGATTTTGAGTTCCCCTGTTACGGCAGTTTTCAGAAGGAAGGTTTTTCACTTGAACTCGACCACGGTTCCCACCCAGTGAGATAAGTAAAAGGGGTGTAAATGATTCTCCTTNCTAAATTTTCACAAAATAGGTACCTCTCAGAAAAACCTAGACAGACCCCTGACTTCACTAACATTTGACTCTGATGGAAAAGTTCGACAGAGAAGAACGTTCAAAGAATTTTCCAAATTTCCTCATGATTAGAACATTTTGTACAGTTATGAGTTTCTACATCCTTTTATGGTTTTGACCACCAAAACGTTCTTTGATATATATTTGTTAAAATTTTTAAAAATTGCTCTCATTTTTCGTGAAAACAGTGGCGAGCTAAGATTTTAATCTGGCCTATGCATTTAAAATTAAAATTGAAATGAGTTAATCTACTGTTTTTTTGTTTTTTCCCCCCTTGATGTTTTTACTTTTAAGGCAAAATGTCGGGCCAATGTCATATAATTTGTATAAGATTATTTGAATGCATTACCTTCCATAAATGATATTGTTATCGTAATATAAGATTAAATTACTTTTACATACAATAAAAATCCTACGACCTTGAGATAAACCTACTGTCCTACCTCAGGAGATCCCTCACATATTTTTGACTTGTTGGTGGCGGTAATACTAGCCTATTAATTTTTTTTAGTACAGTGGTTTGGCGGCGCGTTGATCTAAAAATATTAGTTTGTTGTAACTAAAATTCACAACTTTACTATTTCGTGAAATGTGCGAGACTTTCAACCTCACTGAGTGCGTATCTCGTACTCGCCACTGAGCATATGTTTCGTCCTGTGTTACCTTTTTTTGAATTTATTTTCATTAGACTTTATAACGTCGTTTAATAGAGATATTTAACATGAATAACTCGTTATCTATTTCTGTCGTAACATAAGGCAATATGGTATTTTGTGCGCCTTGTTTTTGACATTACGTTTGGTTTAGTTCTTCCATTTCCTTTTGTTTTATGTAAAGGAAATGTGTTAAATAAAGGAGTCATACCGCTTTTCCTAATTTTGTTTTCTCTTCTTAAATATCACCATACTTAAAACAGGAAGAGATGGAAAAGCAAATGGCATTAAAACAGTTTAAAGGTTGAAATCTTTTATCTGTTTTTACCTTACCTGCATGCTTGGTAACAGTGCTAACTCTGTTTAATGACATTTAATCTGTGTTAGGATGCTAGGGTAAAAGTGAAAAATTTCTTTGTCTTTAATAACATTTGCAATTTTTATTTTATGGCCGGCGTTATAAGCTTTTGGTAAAACTGATCGGTTTTTTGATAAAACTACAATAAAGCATATAACATGTATTGTTTTTTATTTTATTTTATAATCGTCGTTGAACAACCGACCCAAGGGCTTACTGTTACTAATGTTCAACTCCGTAGCCTTGTAATTTTGAACCTAATCCAGAAGACAAGGGAGGGAACTCCTGGATCAAGTATTGGGCGAAATTTGCCTTCGTGGCGGAGGACTTCTTGATGCAACTAACCCGCATTTGCGTTACATGGAGTGGAAAACCACGAACCTCCCATGATTAGCCTAACGACAAGGGGACTCTAACCCATTATCAGTTTATCACCGAGGATATTTTGCGTCAGCACTGTGGTCTGGGCTAAATTCATATCGACCAGCTATCGCTGAAATTCAAACCCGGATCATCTCAAAGGAAAGTGCTTTATGCGCTGAGCCATCTCAGCTCCGACATTTCCATTTTATATTTTATACTATATTATTTTATATCCGTCGTTGAACAGCCGCCCCAATTTTTGGGTTTACCACTACTAATGTTCAATTCCGTAGCCTTGTAATTTTGAACCAATCCAGAAGACAAGGATACTCCTGGATCAGAGTACCCCCAGAGGTATTGATTTATTATGTAAACATGGAGGACTTTGCGACTCGACAGATTTAACGTGCATCAGTCACCATTTACTACACGGGGAGTCTTCGGCTGGCCTGGGATCGAAGCCACGAACTCTTGGACATGAGCCCAGTGCCCTACCAACCAGGCTATCCCGGCCCCTGACATTTGCATTGTCATAATTGGGCAAATTTTGTTATGTTATTTGCAAACACATTTTAGTAATGACTTACTTTTTAAATTTTTTTTTATTTCCAGTTCATGCTCATCTATAAGAAGGCGAAAGCTGGCGAACTTGATTTGAATGGTGGTCTCTCTCAGTTAGCTGAACTGACAGAAATTAACGTTGAGGAAGCTGGCGTCGGAGGCGCTAAGAACTTTTTTGAGGCCAAGGTATGTAAAACTAATATATTCTGCAACATTTATAAATAAACTGTCTGTAAAAGTAATTGTTGAAAAAATTTCTTTTGAAGAAAAAAAATTTAAGAAATCCCAGTTACTTTAATGATTTTCACGGGAAAAAATTTGCAAAAGCGCAAAAATTCGGAAATTTTGAATAGTTATTTTTTGGTTACTCGTTGGCTCTAAAAAGCAAAATTTCCATCGTAATTTTTGGATTAGTTGTAAAAATTGTTCTTATGCATTTCTTATCTCATAACAAGCATTACTTCTTGGACGCAAATTGCCAAGGTCCAGGAATTTTTATTCAAGTTAATGGAGCTGTACTGACTTTAGATAAACGACTATCTTTCCTGCTTGAATCATTATCAAACATTTTATATGCGATATGAATAAGATTTTATTGATTTTGTGAGAAAGTGTGCGATACTCTTTCCTCTTAACGGGATTCTACTATCTAGTGATATTCAAACGATTAAATGATTATCTTTTTTTGGAGAGAATTATAGTTTAGTTTAAATTGGAGCCTAAAGTTAAGTCCTCCGAGTTGTTGGATTCATGACTTTTAAGCTAGCGTGCTCAAATTTCAGTAATTAAAAAAAAATATATATATATTGAAATTTAAATAACATTTAATTTACATTCAATAATTTTTATATTCTGTGTTCAATTCCTAAATTTAAGTCATACTTTTTAAAAACGTTTTCGAAATTTGAAATTTTTTATAATTATAACATTTAAAATTTTAAATACAATATCTGCATCCTTCAATATATATTTTCAGAGTTCTTGCTAACAATGAAGGGGAAAAAACTATATATATTGGGCCTCTCATTTTAATTCAGGAACAAAAAAATTTTTCAAACTGTAACCAATCACTATTGATCTCAGCAAAATAATGTTTGCCAATAATTTGTTTTAGAATGAAGCGAAAATAAGGTGTTTCCTGTTGAAAAATAATAATAAAAGATTATATGGAAAAAAAATCCTGTTGAATAACATAATAATTTGGTTTTCGATCATTTTCATTTAAATTTGTGACCCTTAGTTTGAATTCATTTTTAAAAAGAATTCTTAAAGAAATATATAAAGGGCAATAATTACGGAACATCCTGTATTTTCTTTATTAGAACCTGTAACAGAGCTGTTTGTACCACCGGAAACGAGCTGGTATTGAAATCATTACTTGTTTCTTTGCCTTTAATAAATAATAGAAACCTGGATACCAAGAAAAGTTATAACGTATATACGGCATCGTAACCTATGATGAAAAATAACTTTTTGATAAGGTCTTCGTTATGACAATTATTCTTTTCGAAGAAAAGCTAAGAATTTAACGGTTTTACTACCAGTTTTTTTCCCCGTCGTACAAATAGCTTTGCTGCATGCAAATATGACCAACACTGAGTCATTCCATATTTTATCAGCTTGGCCACAATCTGAAATTTTTTTGTGTAATTTTTTTGAAAGTATTGATAAGTTTTTTTATATTATTGAAAATTTTGAAGGTTTTAATTTCACTGGTTAATGAAGATAATCAGATGTAACTTCTAAATATATCTAATAAAGTCACAAATACATTTTAGTAGATGTAAATTATTAGAAACAATTTGTTTCTTCAATATTTCCGTGCCACTTATTAAAATTTTCACTGTAGTGGCCACCCTGTTTATATAATTTTTTTTCATCGGTTGTTCCAAAAATAACTGTTTTGAAAAATCGTAGTAAACCGGAAATAGTAGTAAAACAAAAAATACGGTCTGTTGTTTTCTGTATATGAAACCAGAGAATTTATTCTACTCAAATTTTTGAAACTAATTAGAAATTTCAATTTCGTCTGCAGTTGGCACTTCAGATAAAAAACCATTTGCATCAACTTCGGGCAGTGTAAATACACTCTATAACAAAAAAAAAATCGACGCACCAAGAAGGAGTTGTCCGATTGAAACGAAAATTGGTGGATAGGAAGACAATGTACAGAATAGTAAATGATTAAAACTTCAGAACAATTGAACAATTTATTGCAAAGTTACAGTAACAAGTTCAATAAGGTGTTGACCCGCCTCTAGCCTGGATACAAGCTGCCACACGGCGTGGCATAGACCGATAAAGCTCCCGGATGGTCTCTTGCGGTATTTCCTGCCAAATTCGATCCAATTGTCGAACGAGGTCATCAACATTCCGTGCCAGATGCAATCGCCTTCCCATCATATCCCAGACATGCTCGATGGGAGAGAGATCTGGTGATCTGGCAGGCCAAGGAAGAGTTTGACAAGCTTGCAGACAGTTCATAGCAACACGTGCCGTATGTGGTCTGGCATTGTCCTGCTGAAAAACCAGCCCAGGGCGCTGCAAAAGGAACGGTAGCAAAACAGGTCTTAGGATGTCGTCGACGTACCGCTGTGCAGTAAGTGTACCTCTAATGACGACCAAAGGGGTCCGGCTGTCAAAGGAAATGGCACCCCAGACCATAATGCCTTGTTGAGGGCCGGTGTGGCGTGCAATAGTGAAGGCAGGATCCCCCCTCTGCCCTGTGCGTCTCCAAACACGTCTTCGATGATCGTCAGGACACAGTTGGGAGCGGGATTCGTCGCTAAAGACTATACGTCCCCAG
Organism: Parasteatoda tepidariorum; assembly: GCF_043381705.1. Lineage (NCBI taxonomy): Eukaryota > Metazoa > Arthropoda > Arachnida > Araneae > Theridiidae > Parasteatoda > Parasteatoda tepidariorum. Next base: position 60,736,207 of record NC_092212.1, on the reverse strand, counting down.
TCGGCATCATTTCAGCCATATCTGTTCAAAACATTCATGCATACGAAATTTCAAAGCAATCGGATGATTGCTTCTTGGTGCGTCGATTTTTTTGTTATAGACTGTATTTCTGATGGAATGATTTGTATAAGCGGGAGAAAGAAAAAAATTTCACGATAGTTTTTATCAAGTGCGCCATCGGGTGACGAATGTTGTAACTAATTTTATAAATTTGGTAAAAATACGATTTTTGGTTTCCTATAAGAAATGCAATCAATTGTCGGTTTCCATATCCTTCAGTTTTTCTTCAATTGATTCATCATTGCATCGTTCTTAGGAATATAATTTCAAAGTGTTCCTCTTCCTAAGAAGATACTAAGTTTATGAGCAAATGAGCATGCCTTTTTCCTTCCTCCTCCAGACTTAACTGGACCCAGTTTCGTTTCTAACGCTTTCGATCAAATTTACGGGTAAAAAAATCTCTCTTCGGCGTTTTTGCTTTAATCTATTAAAACCCGAGCTTTAAATATTGGCAAAAAATAAAATTTTTTTTATTAAAAATATATTGCCCAGACGAAAAGTAATTCAAAAAAGTGGTAAATTTAAAAAAAAAAGAAAAGAAAAAAAAAATTTTTTTTTTTAATTATTTAAATTATTATGCTTATTGCATATCCATACCTGCCAACTCTTCCGGATTTTCCGGAAGATTTTATTTTCATATTTAATGTGGTAGTAAGAATATACTATTTTTTTCTTTTATAAACTTAATTTCTAGATGANTACCGCTGAACGAAGCGTATTCTGATAATTTCAAAGTGTTCCTCTTCCTAAGAAGATACTAGTAAGTTTATGAGCGAATGAGCATGCCTTTTTCCTTCCTCCTCCAGACTTAACTGAACCCAGTTTCGTTTCTAACGCTTTCGATCAAATTTACGGGTAAGAAAATCTCTCTTCGGCGTTTTTGCTATTAAAACCCGAGCTTTAAATATTGGCAGAAAATAAAAAAAAATTTATTAAAAATATACTGCCCAGACGAAAAGTAATTCATAAAGTGGTAAATTTAAAAAGAAAAAAAAAACTTTTTTTTTTTTTAATTTTTATGCTTATTGCATATCAATTTAGAATTTTAATTTTTTAGATTTATTTTCATATTGAGGGATATGTGTAAATTTACTTCTTCGCCTTTGGTTAGAAACAAAATCCACTAGATTCAAATAAGATATTTAAATGCCATAAAACTGTTCAAAATATTACTTAAATCTTTCACTCTTTCTTTTCTTGTGATTTTTAAATGTAATTAAAAACTTCGACCAATGAGAGTTATCCAATTGCATTTTTTCACAGACAATCTCATTTTAAAAGTATATTTACAGAAAATTTCTTTTTTATGTTATAAAATTGTACAAAATGTTGTCCAATATATTGAACGCTGATCCACAAGACAAAAGATAATTTGACCGGCCCTCAGAGGCGTACCTATGGGAAGAAGCGCCTATGGCAAATCTCTTACTGGCGCCCTTCATAAAATATTAATATTCTTTCTCTTTTTTTTTATCCAATACAAAATAAAAGCATTGTTTGAAGTATTTAACTCTTTTGACAATATCACAAAAAAATTGAATTGAATTTAAAAAAAAACAATTGATAAATGAATAAATATTAAATATAACAATAAAATTATCTCTTTTTAATTGTTATGCATTCACGTGTATTCAAAATCCTCATCGGTAAGAAATTAAAATACCTTTTACCTTTTTTATCACATTTATAGAAGATTTTATTGCGTTTTTTCAATTGTCAATAAAAATTCTAAGAAGTTGTTTAATTAAGCACAATTATATTTTAAAGTTTTACAAATATAATTTGGTAACAGAATTACGTACACACAACAAATGTAGCTCTGAGTTAAAGAAGAACTATAACATAACCGGATGATTACTCAACATTTTCAAAATTAAAACTGAAGGAAATTGATTTTTTTTAAATAATCACNTATAAAATTGTACAAAATGTTGTCCAATATATTGAATGCTGATCCACAAGACACAAGATAATTTGACCGGCCCTATAGCTTTCGTAACTCTGTATCTGGTAACAAATTTTTCAAACTGCCTTTTAATTTCAGACATGCCTTTTATTTTGTGTTTAAATGTGATTTCAAACAAATGCCAAAGACTTGGAAACAGAATTTGAAACACTGAATAATCTTTTGTAGATTGCTGAACAGTCCTCCAAATCGAAATTTGAGGAGGAAGTGAAGGCTGAGCAAGAGGAAAGAAGACGCCAAGAAGAAATAAAAAAGCAAAGATTGGCGGCATTTAGAGAAAAAGCCAATTTTTTCAAACAGGCTGCTACGTAACTTATTGCATCGAAGTGTAATTTTGTAACATATCATACAGTATTTTCTACATTTTAGTTTGTTTTTGTACATAAGATTTGTGTAAATCTATCAAATTTTAATATATTTTATCAATTGAGTATTTTTATTTGCAATAAAAATAACTTTTTTTCTGATTACTGTCTATTCGTTTTGCCTTTCTTAACGCTCTTTGTTAAGGGTCAATTTGCACAGAGTATTATCCTTTTTAATTCAAATAAATCCCTCCCATTTCAGATATTAACTAAAATATTGAAAATAAAATTTATTTGGGAGGACAATGCGAATTTTGTGGTTCATCAATGGATTGTAAAATTCAAGACATTACTAAAATTGGGAAAAAATAATAATAATTTGGAATTATGTAATATATATATTTTTTTGGAATGACATGACATGGGTGTGAGCATGCGTTATGGAAAATCAGTATTAGTAATCGCGAATATATTTTATTCACTGATGTAAACAAAAAAAAAATAGGGTTCACATAAATTAGTCACCTTAGAAAAACAAATATTTTTAACAGTGCTTCATGAATTCCAATCCAACTAATTCCTTATTTTATTTTATTTATTATATAATATAATTTATTGTTTCTTTATTTAATTATTCCAATCCAACTAATTATATTATTTATTCAACAAATGTGGTTAACTTTTTTTTTAAATCTGAAATTACGAAGTTGTAAGCATTAAACCTAAAATTAATAAATGAAAATTATTTAACACTAGAAAGATTTTAAAGATAAACTAACCCCACCCTTTCAAAAGGAATCTTAAAATGAAATTCCTGTCCAACTAAACTACAGGTTTTTAATATGCTTTATTTTGTGTTTATGAATTGAAGTTACAATTGAAGCTTTTTAAGATACTCTAAAACTATTTACTTTTTCAGTCATATTCGAAATATCTTTCTTTAAAACTATTTTCCAGTTAAAAAATAGTTACGTAACTCCTTCCCTCTAAATTTTTATGTGCTTTTTTGAAAAATTCTTGTCTTAGTCAATAAGCTGCAGGCCATAATGAGGTGCTCATATGGAAGCTAGTGCTTTTATTTTTAAACTTTTAGCAAAAAACAAAAATCAGTAAGCAAATAGTTTCTTATTGTAATGCATAGTTTATTCCAAATTAAGTATATCTGAAGATTTTATGTTGCAACCTTTTTTTCGTTATTTATTGAAACTTTTACAAATTCATGAAATGTTAGAATTTAACGCTTGCTGACACCAGGTTTAAAAATATAACAGTGGCCGACAGTAAAATATTTAAACCATTAGAAGCTTTTGACTTAAGTATTAAAAATAACATTTAATTGCCTAGTGATAAAAATGACTTATTTTTGCTAGAAATAAATTAAAAGGGTAAATTTTGCAACTACTTCTCCCGTCTTGTTGATCCATGCTGTTGGTATAAAATGCATCACTAGTTTAAGCCGCAGAAATATTTAAGAACTTCAAAAAAAATAATGCAATTAAGTTAATCATGCAATTAAGTTATGGTGGCAATAAAACTCACAAAATTGTCCGCCTAAAACCATAACTTATTAAAACTGCAGGGTGTCCTAGATTAGAATGGCTGTTCTCAAATTTATAACAGGAAAACTTATATAGCCCCTCTCTTTTCTTTGTGTCGTGTTAGCCGATATTACAGCAGATGACGCAACTCCCTTTTACTATATTCAGTTTCTTATCAACGGCGATTATAACTTTTCATAGCACCTGTTCAACATGGGCCAGTAGTGGAACACGATCCAGAAAATGTAAAATTGCTAAAAGCTCACATTAAAGCCATATTTTTTTTAACGTTACATTAATCTTGAACACGTTGACTGCTTCCACGCGTTTCTAGCGAAATCCCCTTTAGGCCACGAGTACCGCTGAACGAAGCGTATTCTGCTAAGTACTCCCACCAATATTTTAATAATGAGAGACTGGTGGTCGCAAGAATAATATCTCGCTCCATTTCTTTCCATGGTATCATGTCTGTTTATTTGTGTCCGTTGCCTCGATAAGTTTGAATCTTTGCCGAGTAAAAAGTAGTATAACTTGAAATCTCTGCCCTAATTCGTTAAAATTTCTAAAAGAATAATTGAAAGCTTATTTCTTAGTGAGTCAAATTGCAGTGAACAAGAAAGCTTTTACCAAGCTCAATAATTTTCTTAATAAATCATTTTAGCATTACTTTTATAATAATTCAATAGCTTTGTTACTTCCTGTGAAATATCTTTTCAAATAAGTACGAATATCCTTTGCAAGTAGTCAAAAACGCTTCACCCTAATATAGGTGAGACGCGGTCCAACCAGAAACTTTGCTGTCACCTGAACATGGGTGATTTGGCAGTCAACATGTTAAAAAGGAAGACTAGATTTTCGATCATATTTTAAATATTTATCTTTCAAAATGTTAATATATGGCCATAGTTGCGAATAAAAAATTAATAAAATTAAATTTCTCAACCTTTTTTGATAATTTTGAATAAATATTTTTCAGCATTCAACTGATTCAGCGCTGCACCCTATTTTAGAAAATTAACCAAAAAGTGTACCCTATGAAGAAACTAACATTTTAGAGAACTCTCTGTTCGAACTAGGTCTATTCACAGAGTGGCATAGGTTAATTTAAATGAGAAGGGCATTAACTTATAAGTTGGTTAAATTTACATTGTTAGTCAACTATAATTTTTAACAAAAGGTGCATAAGTCAGAAATGGATATAATAAAGAAATTGCCATAGGCAAAAAACATACCTTTGTCATAAAATTTAAAACAAATTGGAGATTTATCTTTTATTTACAATCTATACAACAATATTTACATTAAAGTTGCATTTAATGGCATTAAGCTTATTTGTGAAGAAAAATGCAACATGCCAACAATTACTAATACAATACTTTATATACATGATAATGAGACTAGAAAAGTAAACTTTACAAACAATGAACATATTTACAAACAATGATAAAGCACCTAACCTGCCTTACAATATCACAATGGGACCTTTTTATATTTCTACCAAAAATAATGTACTAAAAGAATAATTACTATATTACTTTTAACTCTCAGAAGAAAATTTCTTAAAAGCTTGATCGATATCTTTTACTCATTATTAAATAAATTTACACATATATACAGCATTATTTTTTAAAAAATATATTTTAAGCTCTATGCTTTAAGAAATCACTTAATAAGTACTTCAATATCAAGAAAAATAAGGGGCCGTTCTATTATGTAAGCATATTTTTTAAGGATTTTAGACCCCTATTTTTTTTTGGAATTTAACGTTTAAATATTGCTTATATACCTTCACCAATATGTGTTCACAATATTTATAAATGCCCACAAATGGCTAAACCTCACAAAACTTTCATCATATAAACATTTAACAGCAATCTTGTTTTCTACAAAAATAAAACACCAAAACAAATTAATTTATAAATGTTAAATAAAATTAACTAAATACAACCATGGAAAAATTTTTGATGATTAATTTTTAAATTTCAATACAATAATTTGGAAAATTTTGATGGTAAATTTTTAAATTTCAATACGATAATTTGGAAAATTTCAATTTAATTAAACAGCTAAATCGTACTTTTTAAAGGCATATTATCAAATTCTGTTTATCAGCAAGAAAAAAGATAAAATCATTCTTTAGTCTTGTATAAGTTAAGCAAACTTTAAGTGATTAACATCACTTCAAAATTTAAAACAAATATACACAGCCAGTGTTTTTCATAATTGCAACAACTTGAATTACACAGTTAATATAACATTCTTAAGAAAATAAAGAGTCAAATCTTTTGAAAATAAACTAAATATTTTACAATGTCTGTTCTAGTTGTCCAACAGTTTAATAATAATATACAGAAAATTCCCAGATGTAAAAATAACTAGCACTGTACAAAATTATCACTGAAGCATATGATAGGTGTTTAAGGAATTAATGACACAAGCAGAATTTTAGGAACAGAATATAACTTCAAAATTCATACTTTTTACAATATTATTATTAAAAAAAAAAACCCCATTGGTTATTCAAGATTGATAATCATAACATAAGTTTAATAATTAAAACTTAAATTTCACTATTTTTAAAATAATTTACAAATTTAGATAGAAATTTAAATTTAATTTGACAATAAAAAGCTATCCCTATTAAATAATGGATAAAGTATTTAGTAAATGTCAAAAAAGGAAATTTATTAGTAATAAATCCATTAACCACTGGAAAACCAAATTTGTAATTTCAACCGTAATATAGTAAAAGAAATCTCAATACAATTTGAAAGATGTTAAAAAAATTAATTATAAAAAATTCCTTTGAATTTTCATAAAATGATAAAATAATGCATCAAAACCAATTAAATTAAGAAATGATGAGTTGTAAACTTAAGACTAAATCACCAGGATATAACTTTACCGAAATTAATGAGATGAAAAACAACTTATGGAAAAAATGCCATGAAAAATTGAAAAAGTTTCTTGAGTTTTTGTACAAAAATTATATTCAGAATGACTCCTCATCATCACACATTTGAATGGAGGGAACTGAACAGGAATAGTTTGTTAAAAGGTAGACAACTGCTTCATAGGTTGCCATCATAATGGCAGTGTTTGGAATCTGTCTCACCAACTGTGTAGCTAATCCTCGATATAATCCATGATGACCCTCTTCTTTGTAAACTAGCAATAAGGTTTGAAAGAAGGAATTGTATTTGTCGCCAACTTGGCGCAGTCTTGTTCGCACAACCTCTGTGAAAACAAAAAAAGAACTTTTAATAACGATTTATAATTTAAACTTTTACACTTTCAATGAAATTTACTTCCACAATGAAATATTTTTAAAAATATTACACATGATAAAACAAATATTGTTTAGCATTGAATAAGCGCATAAGTATTTTTAAAGAATATTAAAATGGAACACAAAACAATGGCACGATTGTAAAGCTTAAAAATGCATGAAATTTTTTTTTCAAAATATTAAGTTTTGTATCAAGAAATAGACATTTAAAAACTCAAAATAATTTTTTAAAACTGAATTTTTTAAATCATAAAATCTTTATTGAATAAAAATTTAAATAACAGTAAATATATTTAGTTTAAACATTTTAGCGTAAAGTCTGAAAACTCAGTGGTGCGACAGTCCACTATGGTAAAATACACTCAATGCCATAAAAATGAGTGCATCTAGAAAAAGTTGTCAGAACAAAGCAAAATTTTATATACGTAAATACAACATTGACATAAGTAATTCATGATGATGCCAACATGCTTAGCTTTTCAAACAAATATTTTCTAGTGTTAATGAAATTAAAGTTATTTTCAGTTTTAGTATTTTTCATTTTAAGTAATTTTTCTACCACTACATATCAAAAATTCAAAGTAACATAATAATGCAAATTTATTGCAGTTATCTTGCAGTGACTATTTAAAAGAGTGTATGCAATTATCCTCAGTCTAAAAGTTTTACTATTTAATTCGCTACCAATTTATTGAAACTTTTGCAGAAAACAGCAGTTGGCATCCCTGACAAGACATCCCATTTCATAGTTGCTATAAAAAAACAGCTAAATCGACTAAATTCAGAGGCTGTCAAATTTGTTGTCCCAAATAGTCCCAGTTATGCTTATTCGGTGACAAATCTGGAGATTGAGCAAATAGCTCCGGGCCAACACAATTACCTGAAGGTTGTAACAAACGTGCCGCTCGCCTCTCACGGCTCTTTGCATCAATATTAGGAGGATTCGTGTGTCTTATATGATGCTTCCCATACCATCACACCAATTGGCAAACTTTGATAAATAACACGGGTAGACTTAGATAAAAGGGAAAACTTCCTGAGAACAAAAATTCTCAATTAAAAGACCTCCTGCAACTGGTTCCAGACTGGTTTCAACCCTTTCGTCACCACCTCATTTCTGCGAAATTTGTTTAAAATTCATAGATTTTCTAAATAATGGTTTTGATTTTTTAAAACTCTATATTGATGAATTTGGTAAAAATCAAAAAGCTGAAAATAGAAATACAAAAATGCTATGTGCGAAAACACCTTTGAACTAATTGAAAAATACCTGAAATTTGAGCAAAAGAAAAGTGTATGTAGGTAGCGTTTATTCACAAAATGTATCAACGTTTTAATAAAAACAGTGATGTGCGGTTTTATTTAGCTATTTATTTTTCAAAATTGAGGAATCAGTATAGGGTTTAAAACATAAATGATTGCACCAGAATTATTGGAAACGGTAAACGTAACAAGTTAGAAGTAAAATCCTCTAGTTAATAAATTGTACAGATAAACTGCAATCGTATCTTTCAAAATACAATCTCATTAAAAGTATTAAAGGAGTAAAGTGTTGTGGTTACCATGAGGATAGGCAATGCAGGAAGCACAGGTTTTAGACACAGCACCAGCACACATGAACTCTACAAAGTCTCTTGTAGATTTTCGATCAGTGGGGTAGCAACCATTCTGTCTTCCTTCTTTCAGTTTAGCCTTAATGAATTCATAAATTACAAAGTGAACAATGGTCTCGGAGATACCGAAATAGGAAGCAGTGATACCCTTGTAGAAACCAACTATTCCTTTAGAATTATAGATATCTTTAATGCACTGGATTGTAGTAACACTACCATATGTTCTGAAAAAAAAAAAAAAGAATTTATTCATTAAATATCACACTTCACTACTAAATATAAGCATTCATTAAAATTATTATGTATTAAATATGAAACAAATATGCTAATACAGTTAACAGGATACCCACTCAAATAAAGAAAAGACATAAAATTCACAGACTTTTTCAGGTTTTTAAAAATGTCAACAAGTTCAAGATTACATTGATGCCACACACAAAATTTATTTAAATCAGAAATATACTATTTTTTATTGGATAAGCAATGAAACTTTTTGATTGAAAATATATAAAATTAGGTGTTCTAAGAAACAAAACTTTGCTAAGGTTCTAAAAAGCAATTACGTCCCTCCAAGATTTTTAAGGACATAAATATTGGGACTGAAAAACTCTAAATGAGGCTCTGCAATAATTCTTAGAGGTAAAAAAGAATTTTTCTCCTCTAAGAATTTCTTTACTTAAATATCTACAAATATCGAAAGAATAGTATATTTAAGATGTGCATTAAAGATAAAATTTTCTTTCACTTTTGAGACAGATGATTTGTTTTCAATATTTTAATTCCTAGCACCTCTATTATTTTCAATATCAATAATAATAAGTGCCAAACTAACAATGATATTATGTTATCAAACTTATTGTAATGCTGAATTTCTATTAATTTGTTTAATTTCTATTTATGTTTTTTCCTTTACACATCAATTTATTTTAGTCCCTGAAAGTTACATAATACAGTATATAAATTATATGAAAAAGTATATAAATTACATGATTAAGTACATAAATTATAGCTAGATGCAATATTTTGTATAAAAAACAGAAAAATTTAATATCTCACAGCAATTTTATTAATAGAATCAGATCAGTCATATAATGATGATATATTTGTGATTAAGAATAATTAGGTCATTCAAAAGTAATTTAGATTCTGTTATGAAAATGAAAGGTGATTTTTTAATAGTGAATAAATATTTCATTGAATCCAATAGTTTTTTCTGGGCCAATAACTTTTGCTATTGCAGTAAAATGATTCCAGACACATAAAATTTTCGTTCTTTGCTGGCAAAAAACTGAGTTAGGTGACTTTTGACCTCCCTATTTGAAGTAAGGGTTTTGCTGCCGAAAATTTTTTGTAGTGACCGAATCAGTGTTGTGGTAGACAGTCCATTTTTATTCCATGATGAGGTCCAAAATAGGATAATTTTCTTGACATTTGAAAACCAGATCTAAGCTAATTAACTGAAAATTCTTATTAAATTTTTTTTTCATCAATTAGTAAAATATTGAAATATAAAATACAGGGCTATAACGGTGAACTTAGCTGTGAGAGAAAACTCGAAGGTAATGTTTGAAAAAAAAAGTAGAAAGTATGTTTTTAATACTTGTTCTCTTACAATTTTATAATTGATGGTTTACAAACTTTTGATTGCTAATGGCATGCATTCAAAAATTGAAGTTCATTGTAACTAAGTACAGCACAACAATTTGTAGTCTATTTAAAAAACAAAAACAAACTAAAAAAATGTATTTAAAAAATAAATAGTTGTAGAAAAATTATGAATATGATTAAGTGTAGTTCATTTTTAAAGGTTTTTTTTTAGGTGATTTCATATAATTACTGAATTGATTTTTTACCATCATTTTTAAGGAATTCAACTTATATATGTTTTGTAAAAATTTACAAAACATTTATACATAACACAAATAACTCCAAGTATTTACAAAAATACAAGTAGATATTAATATATAATATTCTAAAATTTGAATATTAAATTAGTAAGCTGTTACTGATTTGAATTCTACAAAAAAAAAAAAAATTATTATTATTTTTTACTCTATACTTTAATACATAAGAAGTTAATATATTTTTAGCACTATTTATTCTATAATTATTTACTATTGTATTTATTTCATTTTACATTGTGGCCTCCACTACATTCTAAAAACAATAGTCTCTATCAATGCAACATCCTATCTGTTATCTATCAGGCTAATATATTTATTACAATGTTACACACTACAAATTTGTAATACAATTTATCAGAAGTAATTGGAAAATAAAATTTTAAGCAGGAACTTAAACTGACTCTTATTAGAGCCTCTTTGAATGCATTTTCAAGTAATATAACAGTTAATATAAAAAAAGGTAGGCATGTTTATATTGTAAGCATAGGGTCACCCAAAGTTCATACAAGATTTGAATTATATACTACTTGAGCATTAAAACATTGCCAAAAATAATTTAAAAGAAAAGAAGATAGAAAAAGTAAGTAAGAAAGAAAACTGTAGTGGCTGATTATTAAAAATGAAGCACTGCATCAAAGAACATATTTTCATAGTTAAGCAATATTTTGGATTTGAGGCATTCTTTTTTGTTATAGTGATTAAAATTAACTACCCAGATTATACAATTTAAGGTAGTAGAACTTTTTTGGGAGTTTGTAACACTGAAGGATGTTCCATACATAACCAAATGCTGTACACTTTAAATATGGATGAATAGAAAATCACAATTTATAATTACATGCCAATGTTATCAATCAAAAATACTTCCAGTGTTAATTTTGGAACACCCTACATAAAAATAACAACTAAATAGATACTAATAACACTCAATATTTACCGTTGATCTAATTGCAATCTTGTTTTAACAAACCATATGGGATTAGTAAGGGAACAGGATGTGAAACCTAAAAAGAAATAAACACATAGGTTTAAAATCAAAATTATAGAAGCTTGAGTATTAATACATAGAAACCTTACAATTTTTTAATTCAAAATTACATATTCATAATATTAAAAATATATAACAAGTTATTATTTAAAAAAAAAGTCATGTGCATCAGTCTGACCCCTATATTTAAAATCACACTGATTCAATAATGATTTGAGTAAAGTAAATCAGACGAAAGTCAAAAAAAAAATTATGACAATGTGAAAGAGAACATTAAACCTCAAATAACAAGTATTACTTTTTACACCTTATCCATTATTGTTCTAAACTTTTGACAATTTCAGTGTTGAAAAGAACAATTTTTTTTAAGAGAACAAAATGCTTAGAATTATTTAACTGATTACATCGAACTTGTTTTACTTCAATTTCTTAGATTTTATATACTGTTCAAAAAATTAAATGCTCTTCTTGCAATTTATATAACTCCAAACTAAAAGTTAATGATAAATAATAGATAAATAAAATTGAAAAATTTAAAGTGAAGCATCTTTTGCAAGCATAACCATGTGAGTTGAGAAAGAGGTTATATCTCATTTTGGTTAATTAGCTTTTAATTAAATTACTAATTATTTTACTAATTTTTTTAATCTCATAATTTCTTCTTTCTAAAATTTTTTCCATTTAAGGTTTTTTCTTGTTTTCAATTTGTTATTGTCTTTAATATAGATAGATATTATTAAAATCAATAACAAATTGAAAACAAGAAGAAACATTAATGTTAAATTTTATAACTGTTCTTTAATTTATTTAAAATAATTTAGAAAATACATCGAAATTTCAAAATGTGAAGGTAATGATTCCAGGTATTAAAAGATTGTATTCCTTTAACCTTTTATTTTTTAACCAAAACACGTTCAAAACAAAAACAGTTCAAGATTTATTTAAACATTAAGGATTCCTTCACAAAAGACATGTCAAAATAAGAAATAATTATACAAAGATAAAAATTACTCTTTATAATAGATATATTAAAACATATTCACAGGGTTGGTCAATGTTACAATTCTGTTGTATTAACTCTATGAAAACAGTAGTTTCACAAAGCACATTTTGAAAGATCAAGATCAAAGCTTCCAGAAATTATGTCAAGTAAAATAAGAGGAGTAAACTGAAATATTCGCTTCCTATTTTAATAACAGCAACTTCATAACTTAATATGCATATATACAAATATTGTATGGGTTCACAACTAGTTATGACTCTTGAATAGTCAATATTATTCTGCTCTTACTTTCCAGCTAAAATATGATTCGAAAAACTGAACTATTTTTTAATTTATTTGAAAGAATTTAGAAAAAAACATCAAAATTATAACATCAAAATATGGAGGTAATGATTCTAGTTGTCAAAAGATTTTATTCCTTTAACCTTCCATTTTTTTTTTTTTAACCAAAACATGTCCAAAATAAATATAGTTCAAGATTTATTTAAACATTAAGGATTAAAGTTCATGGTGAAAAAAAATTAATTCCTCTACAAAGAAAATTGAAAGCCAGCAGTTTTTTTATTTCACTATAGAAGAAAAAAGAGTGAGAAATGTTAAATTCTTTACATTGAAAAATATTATACATATTTGTGGTAAATGTTTAATTTGCTGTACTTATGTAAAAGTAATAAATCAGTATTGTCCTTATTATACTGAGAAACAAACAAGTAATTAAAAATTGACATAAAAACTAAATGTACAAGCACCTCCACATTATTGCATGATCTTAATAGAGATAGGATGGGTTGTTCAGCCTAAGACCTAGCCTAAAGCAGACACATTTGCTGAAAAAATATTTTGTGCAGGCTCGGACTTGTGATTTAACTATTTTCGAACAAGCAAATATTTTATTCAATTATTAAGCATAAAAAATGCAAAATTTACAAGGCAAAAAATTACAGCGTTCTGTTACTTCAGCTTGGTGCTTTTGCTTTATGCGATTAACAATATAAAAAAACTTGAATGTTTGCTCTTGTAGAAAATTCCTCTTTCACATGCAGTTATAGATTTTCTCTTAGTTTTTTTTTTTTTTTTTTTTTTTTTTTTTTTTTTTTTTTTTTTTTTTTACTAGTTATTGATAATAAAAAGGCTTTAATGATTAATTTATTCATTTAGACATCAAATGCTAAGTGGTCGGACAATAACATTTGGATTTCAAAAATGTACATCTCAGGCTCTAACCAATTTTACGTATCCCCTGTTGGGCTCAGAAATATTAAAAAATAATATTAAGTTAGTATTAAATATTAAATTAAGTATTAGTATTAAATATTAGTATTAAGTTAGTAAAAAATAATATTAAGTTATAAAATATTAAGTTAGTCTAACAATTCTATATAGGGTCAATAGTGGTCTTTTCTTACTTTTATTGACTCAAGATTATTGAATAATGGTCCAAAGATGGTCCCGAGTTATTTTGCTGATAGGGTAGTTACAATAATTTGTTTGGTATCATTTACAGACATTTAGTCTAATTTTTATTAACTTTTAGAAATTATTTTTTTAAAATTAAAAACATCATCAAAAAGGTTTAAAACTTCTTTTAAATTAATGATAGTTAACTAAAAATCGGAGTAAGTGTAAATGACACCAAGAGTTGTTTAAAAAATTATTAGAAATACTAAAAAAATTTTCAAACGTAGTTAAATGCTTTTTGAGTCTGCAAATTTGACATTCATAAATGATGGAATTGCTTTTATGTGAATGGGGGTTTCTGTACATGAAAACAGGTTGAATTTTGAACCAAGTTAGTATTATAACATTTAAAAGGATAAAAGAGAATCGAAAAGTCATTATCAGCAAATGTCATTTTTTAATGTATTGTCATAAACAATAAACTGGAAACAATTATTATATAAATCAAATTAACTCAATAAATAGTTTTAAAATTGTCGTCAACAACAAGGTATATTAGGTGATTTTTAAAAGATCTCTTATAATTTATTGCAATTGTCAAATGACATATCAAATAAATTGATTGCTCTCATTGTTTCAACTTTCAAAACAGAACAATATATTGCTCTTAATATCCCTTTACCCTTATAACCTTGTAAGATGAATAATAGAACAACTTTAATAGAAGATTCAGATGTTCATTCTATCATCTGTTTCTTCTTTTTATAATTTAATAGAAAATTTTCCTTAAAAACCAGTTTTAATGATTGAGCATGTGAGAAACAATAAGAAAAATAATTTTTAATGACATATTTTTTAAGAGATGCAAAAAAATTTTATTATAAAATAAATAAAATACTCCCATTGCTACAAATTAAGAATATCATATTTTAGAAAGTTAAAAATATTATTTAAACTTTCTAAAATATGATATAGTTTAATGTCTTTAAAAATTTATAATGCAAATTTTTTTTAAAATTGAAATGATTGCTCATTCTTTTCAAATAATTGTTCAAGAAATTCAAGTTTGCAAATATAAAAAAGATTGATAGTTTGATTTTTATTCAAACAAATTTTTTTTCTTTTTAAAATTGACTTTATTTTTTAAAATGCGAAATGGTAATGATGATAATATTTTTTTATCAACTTTTTCTACAATGAAATATTTTTGGCGCTTTCACTTTACATAATATTTACTTAAGATTTTTAGATTACAAAGAAAATCAAAGAAAAATTATTTTAAAAATACAAAAGATAGAATTTTTACTGCTAAGAAAAATCACTTCAAAAATTAGCTTTCAATTCTTTTCTGCTTTGAAAACAAAAAGGGCAAAAAGCAATTTGGACAAGGTTCTAAGAAGAAATGTTAAGTCTCAATGTAAATGTTTGTTTTACAAATCAACTATTTGACAGTTTGACTTTTCTGATTTAGTTATTGGTGAAAGAATTAGCAATCGTATGTAATATTTTTACTTTTTAAAATATAAGCAGGTAGTAAAACCATTTCAGTTTTAACTTGCTTTCGGGGGGAGTAAATCTTATTCTCTTCTTCAAACTATTCAGCAATATCTACTTTTTCTCAGCAAAGAAGCAGTTTGATATGTATGCTATAATTGTAAAAAAAAAATCTCGGTAGTTACAGAAATTTAATGCTTCTTGAGAAAAATGGTAGAAGGAAACACCTTTTGTACCAGTTTTTGCTATTTTCTGTCTTGGTATAGATAGGCTATCAGCCCTGACATAAATGAAATTAAGCAAATAAAATTGCTCTTTTATTAATTTGCCAATTTTAGCATTTTCAAAATTCATTTCATAATATTTTTATTATCAGATATTTCCAATTCTGTTCTGATATTATGTTATTTTTGTACACAAACAATAGAGTAACCTAATTTTAAGTCTTCCCCAATTTCAACGATGCCTCAAGCAAATATGTAAAACAATTTAATCGAAATGATGCTTTTTTATCGCAGCACACAGATATTTTTGATGAATACTCTTCTTTTGCTATGAGTAGACATTACACTAGATAAATATTAGCAACCTATATTCAGCCAATCCTGATGAAAAGCAAAAAAAATGAAGATAAGAAGAAAAAAAATAAAGATAAGAAATGCTGCAATACAAAAATGAACATATTCAATGTCAGCTACTTGAACATATCAGTCTTATCAGAAGTCCTTGAAGTAATATCTCCAATTAAAATCAACTTGTCTTTGTAAAAACTCTAGACTTTGAAATAGAAATTAGGCTGTTATAAGGGTATTTTTGGTTCACAAACACCTATAAAAGGAAGTGTGCCTACACTACAAAATAAGTGATGTATAAAACTAATTACACTGCAAAGTCCAGAGTTTTCTTAAAATAATTCCTGCTAAGAAGAAAATTTTAGCATCTTATACACAAAAGAAAAGAAAAAGATTGAGAGGGAGGCTAGATTGAGACAAGAACCAATCTAAATAAAAGTACTTAGTTTATCAGAAATAATATCACAAAAGAAACTTATTACAAGATAGCTTCACTTTATTTTTACTTTGCTACTAATTTTACTTTTTCTTTTTACTTTTTACTAATTTATTGGAACTTAAAACAAGTGAATGTCAAAATTTAATTTTTTTTTCTTTCCTTAAACTAATCTGAACAACTGGAAATTAGAGTTCTGTATTTTGATGATTTTACAGACTAGATTATTACTGATTTAAAATTATTACAATTGATTATTATTGCTTTGAAAATATTGAAAATAAATTTAAATTGACAAATAAAAAACATTTTCTAAACATTGAAAATAATAGGATTTTTAGAAAAATTTGTGATAACAGAATTTTTTAGTTTTCAGATTAAAAAAAAAAAAAATCTTACCAGCTGCTGCAGCAGAACAGATGTGCACAAGAGGGGTGTCAGGAGTAATGTGCTCATTACAGAAGTTTTTGACATGGGAATATGTACAGAAATAAATAGCCCTGAAAATTTTTGAAATTGTTTACTAAAATGATTCTAATAAACATAGAATTTCTGACATTCTTTTATGAAAACAAAAACTGTAAAAAACATAAATATGAAATAAATAATAATTTTAAAGTTAGCAAAACTTTGAATATTTAACTCAGCATTTTCTTAAAATGAGGTATACCTGGATGGAGCAACTCCCACTAGATTCGGACCAAGACCTTTGAATAAAGCTTTAGCTCCTTCAGTTTCTACAATATGCCTAAAAAGAAAAGCATATAATTGTACTACTACTTTAAAATGAATTGAAACAATTAAAAACTGATTTTTTTTTTAAAATCTGAGTAACATAAAATAAGGAATAAAATTCTAAATGAAAATAATGTAACATCATGGAATCTATTCAGCGATGCTGGCTTTAACACTCTTGACTGAGTTATTATTATACAAAAACTTTTTTACAAAAACACACCCAATTTTCCGTTTTATTACATATTTTAAACAGGGTTAGCATGATTTACATCTCGATTTAAATCTTGATTAAAATCGCCATTTAAATCAATTGATTTTCTTTATAAAAAAAATCATTGATTTAAATCAACTGTGATTTTTTTTAAAAGAAAATCACAGTTGACTTCAAATAACTGATTTTCTTTGATAAATCATTTAAATTTAAAATATTTACATAATTTCATTCATAATCAAGATTTTATCCAAAAAAATAATTAAAAGGTAAATTATTATATTTCAAAACAGATTAATAGATAAATAAAATTAGAGACTAAAAGTAGATAAGAGTAACATTAAACTGTTAAATTATAATTTTCTTTAGCTCTATGTTAAACAATTTTCTGAGAATTTACATATTTCAATTACACCCACTTAGTTTTATGTTTATTTGAATACTTTAAGTACTTTTAAATATTAAATATATAGTTACGTGTTTTGCAATAGTGGTGAAAGACTTGTTCTGCCGAGAGAAACTAATACATACTTTTTTTATTTAAAGTATCTAAACTATTAATATCGAACTGATTAATTACCTAATCACGCTAAATTTTAAGGATGTTTAGCTTGAACAATTTTTAAATAATACCGTTAATACATTTTATTAGATGACTCAGCTAACAAATATTTCAAAAAATCTGATTTAAAAAAAACAAAAATTTGATTTAAATCAAATAAATAAGTATATTTCTTCTTTTTTGAACCATGAAATCATGAGTTTTGCTAATCCTTATTTTAAACCATAGTTTCTACATAGACATTTTTCTGTGAATTTAAATAAAAAATATTATAAATTAACATCATCACACTATAAAATGCAAAAGAAAAAAATAATATTCAGAATTATCAGAGACGAAGCATAGTAAAGTTAGTTACAAAAATTCCATGAATCGAAGATTGGACCAAGAACTGGTAAATCTTAGATATACCAGGTACAATTACATTAGTTACAAATTACATTAGTTCTGAAGAACTTATTTGTTTGGCTAGGAGAGTTCTTACTTTAGACAAACTATAGGGTACTAGACATGTACACAAGCAAGAAAGTTTCTCACATTTTGCAGCACACAATTTGAGAAAATAATTTTAGAATTAAAAAATTAAATTAGTTCAATGCTGATAACACTAAAGCAGGGAGTTTTAGAAACTCTTATTTTTGGCAGTAATTGCTGATGTCAAAATAAATAAATAAGAAAGAAGAAAAAAGAAAGGAAGAGAAAAGTTTAAAATTCATTTTTTATAATTTTTTTAAAGATTTCATAATTTTAAATGAGCATATTTAATTAATGAAACATTTTAGTACATTATTATTTAACAGAGATGAACAAAGCAAGAAGCAATTTATTTCCTGGAAGCATACATCGCCATATATTCCATGTCGCTACTACAATTCCAAAATTTAGAAAGAAGATAATTATCTTCAACGATCCACCTAATTCAATTATTCACCTAATCTGAAGCCAGTCATTTTAAAATGCTTAAAATAAGGCATTCTAGAAAATCTTTCACTTATTTACAACCAATAGAAAATTAAAGAAAGATTTAACTTTTATGATAGATCCACATATGATTATGGTGCTTCACTGACCGAAATAGCTCTTAAATCACCACTTTGAAAAGGATGAATCATCTTTTCTTGATATGAAAAAAAAATAATATTGGATTAAAAAGATATGTGTTTCAAACACTTTTTTTGATATTTTACAATTATCTCAGTTTGTTTATTCTCTACCCCAAATTGTTATATTTTAAAAATAATAAATCAATAAAATAACCGTCGTTGAATGTTATACAAGCGCAAATATTCATCACTGAACCAAAAAAAAATTCTTAGGCTAAATTTAACTATTGAGAAAACAACTAACTAATTTGAAAGTTTTATGTTTTTCTGCAGATTTAACAGTAGTTTACAAGCATACAGATAGGTTGTCCAGATACACAACATTCCAAGAAATTTAAAACAATAATATAAAGTAATCTGGATTGCAAAACCTGAAAACTCACAAGGATGCTAAAAAAATTTAAAATAAAGCTTTAAACAGACANAAAAAAAAAAAAAAAAAAAAAAAAAAAAAAAAAAAAAAAAAAAAAACACAGCTAATTGCTTTAATAAAGTATACACTAAGTAGCAAATATATGTCATATAATTCTGTTTAAGACCAATACTTTCCACTACCACTGGAAAATATAATGATTAGAGCTGGAAATATAACAATAATTTAAATTCAAGAATTATTAATATCAATAATACTTTACATACTATTGTATTTGATATTTATCGTTGTTGACAAGAATCGCAATAACAGATACGCTAACTTGCTCCGGAGAGCAAATATATATTTTAAAGTGGTAGTTTATCAATTTTGACTCTTGATTTAATAAATTAAATTTAGTAGATTCTTATCCACCACTATTTCTAAATAATTCGTAGGCTTATATAATTCACCACTTTATAGTAGTACTTGAGTCACCTTTTAAAAAGCAAGTAAAAGTAGTCAAATATTTGCAAAATTTACTTAGTAGTTATTTACCGTTTTTTAATTATTTCGGCGTGTCCGGAGCAGTTGGTATCTTTGCAATAACAATGCTGTTGATAATTAATCATAATTAGATGTTTATTTAACACGTTGAATGCCATGGGCATCACCGGTGACCGGCACTGAGTTTGTTCACAAGGCCACAGGGGTGACCGGCACTGAGTTTGTTCTTAAGGCCACAGGGCCAAGATTATACAAATAATTCAAGCAAACTTTTAATGCTTTTAATTTTTATATATTATTATTGTTACTAAAATGGTTTGAAGAAATTAATGCAATACATACTGAGAAAATTATTTTGGCGAGACAGGAAAGCCATGTAAAATTAGCATGGCATTAAACGTGTGAAAGATAAATTTAATGATGTATCATGAAAATATTTCTTGAAGTATCATTGCAAGGATAAAAAAAAAATTTCATATTTCAAAAAAACTTATTTCTTTCTTATTATAATAAGTTGCTAAAAGCAAAATTTGTGGCATACAATAACACAAAGATTCATGTTTCATACCAAAAGTAAATAAAGTTAATTTTATCAATTTATAATTAATATCTTAGTAGACACTTTTTCCTCAAACCTAAAGAGTCGGTGACCGATAACCATAGGTCTTTTTTATTTAATAGCCACTTTTAGCAACCTCTTTTATGCTTGAATTAAATTATACTTAAAAAAACAATCCACATAAGAAATAATCCACAGCTATAAAAAGTTAATTCAACAATAAAAATATGAATATGTGCCCAAATTTAGTCAAAAATATTGACTTTAAAGAGCTTTATTTAAAAATATTTGGGGAGGCAAAATAAATTACGGCTTTAAAATATGTGAATCGCTAAAGAACTACACTTCCACGTAAATTTTTCCATCACAAATGAAAATCAAAATTTTGAATGGAGATATTGAACTTTTTAATGATAACTCAGCTTTCCAGAATCCTGCATTGATGTACTTTTAGCGGAAAAAAGGTGGTGAAAATGAAACGATTTGGTTTTTAATTTAAGTTACCTTTTTTTTTCTTTAAATTTGACTCACCAGGTTGCGATTTCTTATTTGAAGACCTACATAATAGCAATGTGGATTAAAATTTTTAAAAATTTGACAGAGCTTCATCTTTTTTTATTACATATATCAGGGTGCATAGCCAAATTATTCAACAAAAAATAAGTACTTTTCAAGCACTCTTAAAATAATATACTTTAAAAAAATATCATAATTAGGCAAGGAGGAGAAGTTTTTGACAATTGACGGTTTTATCTAATTTTAACCATCGTGTCAAAAAAATAATAAATAAATAAGCTTTTGGCATTGTTTTTGACAATTGTCAAAAATAATGAAATTTTTAAAGCGTTTTGATACGCTACGGACCAACAATACGCCGAAATAGATTGAGGTTGAATTAATTGTGAAAATGTTGAATAGAGCAATGTGAACTGCGTCTTTTTGTATAATTCATAGCAAAAATCAACATGGTATGGGAAAAATCTCATTTTGAAAAAGGGAAAATTAAGCAGTTTTTAAAAACACCCAATGAAAAAAGCTTCTTTAAGAGCTTTTAAATAACAAAAATAGAAAATAAGCACCTTAAGCACTTTTTAAAAACTTTATGCATCCTGATATATATATTTCAATTTCCTATAGTATTTATCTGGACAATCTATATTACAGAAAATAAAAAAAAACATAATAATCTAAAAATTCTACTGATAAATGCTTTGTGCAACTACATTTTTACAAAAATTCATTGTATTTAAAAAAAAAATCGAGATAAATCCTATAATATAATGTAATTTAGATGAGGAAAGAACCAACCTTTTGTTGAAACTTACCAACAGGAAAATTTAGTGTGAAAATTACGACTTCTTTGTTTGACAGAGTCTCCGGAGACGCTTTGTTAACATCTCCCACCTGATTTATAAAAACACAAGTAACAGGACATGCATATCATATCTGACTTAAAATATAATTTTGATTCAAGCATTCTAGCTAGCTTTCAAAAAGTGGAACTTGAGAACAACTAAAAACATATTTACATTCTAAACAGCAATTAACTTAATTTTAACTATACTAATTAACATAATTTGACTTCTAAAATTAGATTAAATAAACAAAAGAATAAAAATATCCTTCCTTCTAAAATATTTAGTAAAAAAAATTCATATTTAGAACAATTATAGACACTTTGGTAAAAATTACTAAATGCAATTAAATTCTTAGGTTAAAAATTCAAGTTTTTTTTAAAAAAATTACATTAAAATGCATTTAAAAAAAATTAAATCTTATCTTAGAGTAAAATTCATAAAAATAAATTCTAAAAAAAAACTATACTTTACATAAAATAAGATGAATTTTTAAAAAATAATCAATGATTATGATAAAAAAAATTCTAAAGGAAATAATAAGGATAAAAGTTTCTAAGCTTTACTCCTGAAAGTTAGCCAGTATGCATTGAAATAAAATTCAATGAATGGTAGGTGTTCTATCTATCATATGCCAAAAATATGATATCCACTAGTTTAAGTAGATTTGAGAAAATAGTTTAATTATTGAGTTAAACAAAATCAAGGTGTAGATGTAATAAACAAAATATGGTAGCATAACTGTTTTTATATGTATTAAACAACTTCTATGGTTTATAATTATATTAAAATTTCTTCGTTTAAGATGCAGTATAATGAATAAGATAAAGTTCATTGCCAATAGAAGCTTCAAATAGTCAATGAGAAATTTTACAGCCTACAAGTGATGTTGTTGTTGTTCATTTACGTCGCACTAGAGCTGCACAATGGGCTATTGCTTACAAGTGATGTGGCTACATTATAAAACTATCAGCATCAATAATAATTATTATATGTACTCAATGATAATTAAGGCGATAAAAATATTTTAACTAGTTCAAAATAATAAAAAATTAAGCAAATAAAATTAAAAAGATCTAATTTATCCTTTTATAGAATTTTAAACTAGATTTTAATTTAAAAAATAATCAACGCTTAAAATTTATAAATGTAACAAGCATAATTCTTTCTTAGTTTTTTTTTTTTTTTACTAAAATATACATTTGATTGAGATAAAGATTATATCAAAATTTCTTATGTGATATTATATTATTTGTGTGATATATTTATATTCCCAACTACCCCCTAAAAATTGAACACTATTTTAAAACTATACAAAAAAGGAAAATCATAGATAAAAAATGATTGTAATTAACCAGTCACATTTGGTTTTATAATGGTGAATTGATTGATAAAAATAATGATTATGTTCGACTCATTTTTAAATACTCATCTAAATTAAAAGTTTTACTTATCAAAATTGTAACGAATATTTCGTATCCTGGAAAGTATACTGAGTAAAAATTCAGAACATAATAGGGGGGAAAAAAGAAAAAGAAGAGGTACAAAGGTGAATAAGAAATTAAAAGTCAGTTTCTAAATCAATAGTTTCATATGAAACAGAAAATGAAAAACTATTAGAAAAATGATTTAAAAGTTAGAGAAAAGTGGGCAACATTGTAATATTGTTCATTTTTTTAATACTGTTCATTCTTTTAAAAATTTGTTTCTCACTAAAATGTTAAAATAAAAGCTTAGAATTTGATGCTCTTAAATTTATAACTACACTTAATAATTAACTTTTTAAATAGATTTTCACTATCATTTTATTTCCTTACAATTATCAAATTAGAAAGATTTGAAAAGTTTGATAACACAGAACCAGTGAAACAAGCTCTGGTTTATTAAAGTTGTTCAAACTGTTGTTATACTTCATGAGTTGAAGATGTTCAATGAGTTTTAATCTAAGATTATATAGTGGAACTAATTTCTTCTAATTTTCCGTAAACAAATGATTTAGTATTAAATAAAATATTTTAATAACGAACTTTTATTTGAAATATTTTCTAGCTCTGGGCCAACTGAATTTTTTTCATTGAAAATTCATATAAAATAAGCATTGGAAAATTGGGAATCTGATTGCTGCATTAGGCAAACCAATTGAATCAGATCCAGCAAGAATGTTCCCTAAGTTTTAGAAAATAATGAATTGAATATTACTTATTTGTTAAGATTTTAATCTGCTTTGTAAAAAGAATTATTTAAAATATTGCTGTAAGAATTATAAGTTAACATATGGATGATGTTATTTGCAAACAATGAACTGAATGTAAGAAACTACAATGTAATAAAGAAAAACACTTAAAACATTTTGTTCCATTTTACTAATAATCATATTTAGCTACTAATTACTAATAATCATTCTATATACATAATATGATGTTTTATGATAATCTGTATCTATCATAATCTTGATCTTATGCATTTCCTGTGATGATCATCATTTTATTAAAGTCATTTTTCACACAATGTTTCAAATCCCCGAATTTACTACATTAAAAATTGAAAAACTAATCTTGGTTGTAAGCAAAAACTATAAAATATAATTTAAGGCATTCATAAGAATTATCCATTAACTTATTCGAAGTTGAGGCCACAAAAAAGATTTGAATTCCCTCTAAGCAAACTAACAAAGAAAATATGGAACAGCAAAAAGAGTATTGAAGCTTAAATAGATAAAAGTGATTTAACATAAACTTTCCAATTTAACACAAAATAAATAAATTCAAATGTCAATGTCTAAGAAAATAACTTTTTATCTCTACAAAAAATGATAATTAGTTTATGGTAAAGATAGTTGATTTGAAATGGAAATTGTTCAGCAAAATTATCAAAGTAAATAACATAATCAATCAAAGTTTGAAAAAGATAGTAAATTATCAAACTTTTATCTCCCAAATAAATAAAGAATACATATTTGTATGACAAACAATTTTTAATATCTTCATAACCAAAAGCAATCTGAAAACAACTCAGAAAAATGTCATTTAGGAAATAAAATATTGAAAGACAAAAATCTACCAAAGTAAATTGGATAGTAACAAGATAAAAATACAGAAAAGAAAAACTCAAAATTTAAGCATTATAGGTTACAGTTTTTTTAATTTTATTTCTAAGAAAATAGAATGAATAAAGAACATAGATGAACAACTTTCACTAGATAATTAGTTAGCAAAGAAAATTATTCCATTAAATTATTTTATTAAAAACCATCAACAATATATCCATGACATAATGGACACAATTTTAACAAGAGTTAAAGCATAGATTAATACAGTAACAAATAATCCAGTCACAGAAAAAAAAAATTCAAATATGATGAAGAATCTAAACTCATATATTTCATAGACTGAACAGACAGAAAAATTTTAATTTTTGTTGGATATATAAAAAGGAATTAAATTGTTATATTTGATGCTTTGAAAACAAAATGAATATTGGATAAATAATCGGCAAATCTAAAAGAGACAGAAAAATAAAATACTGACATCATAAAATTGTTTCAGAAAAATAAATAGATAGGAATTTGGGTAAATCAAAATAAGAATAACTAAACTGTGATATATTAAGTATTTTTCTCCTTTATGCAGTTTAATAATCATGTTTAAAAATAAACATCCAATTAAGAAATTAGAAGATTAAAATAATTAAATTTTGTACAAAATAAATTAGCATGAAAAATTAGTTTTACTGTCTAAAAGCAGTTATCACTATTTGAACATCAGTGCCAAGGCAAATGTATAACAAAAAGTTAAGATTTATAAAAACCTAATTGGTCTAAAATTTTAAAAAGAACTTAAATTGTATATAATAATATTTTATTTGAATTGGATTTCATAAATTAAAGTGTGGCCTTTAGATATAGTAATAACAAATTTAAATAAAGTATTTGAAGTATTTCTCCATTTATTGCTTTAAGAAATTTAAGGAATGTTTCTAAAAAACTTCTATTTTGATTTATTATTTTAAATGTTATTTACTTATTTTGTCGTTTTCTGAATTTGTAAATTAGTTTCATTCTTTGATTACATTTAAAAATTAAGGCATTTGTTATAAAAACTAAAATTTAACTTAATCTCAATTTGACTTGTTTTAAACAAACACAAGATATCTAAATTATAATTTTATTTGCTTGTTTGATATCTTATATTATTGCTCAAAATAATCTGAAATATTTTATAACATGCATTTCAAAAGCATTAAACATTTAAATCAGAATAAACATAATCTAGTTCAATATTTTAACCTGCTACTATCAAAATAATTTAATTAGAATATAACAAAATACAAAAACAAAAAAAAATGTTGAGAATTATT
Organism: Parasteatoda tepidariorum; assembly: GCF_043381705.1. NCBI lineage: Eukaryota > Metazoa > Arthropoda > Arachnida > Araneae > Theridiidae > Parasteatoda > Parasteatoda tepidariorum. The sequence goes on along the minus strand of NC_092212.1, from coordinate 60,709,898 downwards.
TTAAAAAAAAAAGATACTGAACATTTTAAACTAAATATTTAAATCAAAATAAATGAGTTGCAAAAATTAAAAATTTAATTTGCCTATTTTAAAAATTTAATTTGCTTATTTTAAAGTTTCAAGTCAAACATAATTTTTTTAAATCAATATGCTGCCAAAATAAATGTAAATAGATTAGATAGCAATAAAAAATTTCATTATTTAAGTACAACCAACTTTAAGTTATTTTTACTATGATCAAACTCAATATTTTATGGTACTATCCTTATTAAACAAGAAAACAAATTTAATATAAATTATAATACATACATATTAAACTGAATATAATTTAAAATCAATTGAGAAATCCTCAAAAGTGAAAAAAAAATCAACATTTTAAATTAAATATAAAAATTAAAATTCTTCATAATTTACAGAACGTGAAACAAGCTATATAAGTCACAGAAAATAAAACATATAAAGTTATTTGTTGCATATTAAACAAAATTGTGAAATTTTTTTTTATTAAATTCAATATTTCAAATTGGTACTTTTATCAGATTAGTATTATTAAATTAAATTCGAATGTACTTTTCTCAATGAAATGGTTAATTATGATCTAATTAGATGAACTGATAAAAAAATTAAGCACAAAAGAAAAAAATTTGATCATTCATGGGCATTGTTGGCAAAAGGAGGGGGAAGGTTGATACATGTTCCCTTTAAATAATATGGTATCTCTTTAAATGTCCCCTTGAATATTACAGACAAATTAAGAAAATTTTCATGAATTCTCATCTATGAAAATGGAAACCCAGCAATACCCATGAATTGACCGCTTTAATTTAAACAAAATTAAAAATAAATGCATCACAATAGGTCAAACTGAGCACTTTAAAAAACTCAAGGTAAATATTACACAAAAAGTTAAACTCACTTTAAACAACGCCAGATTCCCACAGATTGTTGATGTCTTGCAGCTACTTCAGAAGTAATAACAGGAGAAAACCGTTCATAGGATTCACAGTTGCAAAAGTCAAATCGTGGCAGAGATGCAAAGCGACTTCTGCTGGTAGAAAGTGAGGAGTAGGCACCGAAATTTGCAACAGAAGACTGAAGTCTAGTTTTAACTACTTCTAAAGGACAAGTAGCAATAGCACCGGCTGTACCACCAAGTCTATATTTAAGATAAAATTTAAGATTATTTTTCTGAAAGGATTTAAAATTCCTGAAATAGCATAAATGATTACAACAAAGGTACAGTATAGAACCCGTTATCCGGAAATCAAAAAACCGGAACGAAATTCGATAAATTTTCACGCCATTTTTTTTAAAAAAATTTTTTTTTTTTTCCTCATAAGATTTTACGATTTTTTTTTCTTTTTTTAAAGATGTTTACCTTACCATCATTTTGGAAATAATCATTACTATATTACTTCATCGTTTTTTCTTCTTATTTTTAAGATTTCCAAATTTCTTGATTTTTTAGTTGGGTTTAACAATAAAAAAACGGCATTTTGTAGCGATTCAGAAAACCGGAAAAATCAGTTATCCGGAATAGCGATGGTCCCAATCGTTCCAGATAATCGGCTCCCAACTGTATTAACTATTTTAAATCAAAGTATTCAAATCTGCAATCAACTCAATACTTCCATTCCATTTATTAAGCCTTAAACTAAGATAAAATTGTATATTGCTTTGACAATCAATACATTTTGACTCATAATGTGCTTCACACATACAGAATACTAACGTTAAAATAATGAAGCTACTTTAATTATTAAATTTACTATACTAATTATTATTCTAATCTCTAAATTATTACTCTATCTATTAAATAAATTACTAAATTTATTATTCTAATTATTAAATTTACAAATACAGCAAAACCTCCAGAAAAGACCATTTCTATAGATTTATTCATTGATCCGGTTTATTTAGGCAAACACAAGTGTCACATCTGCACAAAGAAAATGACACTGACCAAAATTAAAATTGTTTGAGAAAAATCATGTACCTTCGATAACATTTTGAAATCAATGGAGGTAACCCCTAAGAACGACCAACCTCCATTAACGACCATTTTACTTTAAAACAGAGAGTGGTCCCCTCCAGAGGTTTGACTAAAGTATGGTAAATTAAACAATTATAAGAAAGAATAAAATTGCTTAATTATTCAATGCTATTATTAAAAATTCAGATTGACGATTTTTATCTTTGATACTGTCTTTTAAAATTCAATAGTGCTTTGCTTCCTGCACTAAGAAATAAATTATTAATATAAGTAATAAACTAACATGATAATATTGTTCAGTTATTCAGTGTTATTATTAGTTAAAACTTAGGTTAACCTTGAATGCTTCAATATAAACTTCAAGACTGCTTTGCTCAGACAACTAAGATATAAGTTAAATTATAAATTGAAGTAGTAAACTAACATGACTAAATCTACAAATATTTTTAGAGATCTGGAAAAATTTTAAAACTCCTAATTTTGAAACATTATAAATATACGTTCTTACTTGAAAAAGCACTAAAATCTAGAAACTCGTAAACTATTCTTTATTTTAAAACAAAATTTTTCCAAAAGAATAGAAAATGGCCTACATACTTTAAAAAACAGAGTAAACATAACAATAACTAAGTTGTTTTTGTAATATTGTAATCATCAAAATTCTTTTCTTTTTTGAGCTTTTTTTATGAATTAGAAACATATTTATATTTTAAATTGTACAAATTTAATGAAGTTGAATACATTTTTTTAAACTAGAACTAAAACTATTACTATAACTATTGATACATCACTAAAACTATTAACTCACTAAAATGATGATACTCACTAAACTGATACTCACTAAAACTATTTGATACATTATTTTTACTAACTTTAAACAGCCTTCATATAATCTTTGAAATCAGCCGCACAAATTTAACAAACTTCAATAGAATTTTTTTAAATAATAAACCTCTTTGAAACTATTCAATATCTATTATATTATTTTTACAATTTACTAATAACAGCACAGTAAAGACAAAGAATAAACATAAATCAGCAAATACCACAATAATAGTTAATAAAACTGTCTGATGTATAGTAATCTTTACATAATTTTGTAGAATGTTATTTTGTAATTTAATTATTAAAAATTACTGCAGAGGCACGTTAAATATCAGTTGAAGTTTTTAATTATTATGCAGTATTTCCATCAACTTTTACTCCTTACATGAAATTATTCCTTATTAATTATGTAAAAATTGACTTAAATAAAACTAAAAAAAATAGTTATTTTTTGCTTCAAACAATTAGGAAACACGTACATAATTATAGAGAACCTGAATTATAATTCTAATAATAGAGTTGTAACTATACTATGTCAGTCTAAAAAAAAAAATCTCATTTTATTAATCAAATTTTATTTATTTATACATAGTATTTAAAAAAAATTACAATAACATAATCTTTCATCTTTAGTTCCTGGACAATACTTCAAAATTAAAAAAAAAAAAAGTAATCATTGTAACTATATTGCAAAATTTGCTCTAACTTCACTTATTTTATTATCTTTTAAAACAATCCTTTCCATAGTTGAAAAGAAGTTAATAACACAGAAATTAGTTATTAAAATGATAAAATGACATTAGAAGCAATTTGGAAAGTGCAAAATAATGTCTGCAGAAAACCTGAATATTACAGAAATAGAAAGTGAATAGTGTCATTTTGACAAAATAACAGATACCTAATCACAAAAAGTAAATAAAATTAAAGACAAAATAACAACCAATGCATAAAACAATCAGTTTTTTTTCTTTTTTTTAAATTTCTAATAAATTCCATGTAATTTAAAAAAAATATTATGTCACGACACTTCAAAATTCTCTCTTGGGATAAAAAAGATAATGTAATTTTTGAAATTGTAAACAAACTTTACAGATAACTTATTAAAAAAAAAGTCAATTAATTAAAAGTAACAAACACTAGGTTCTTTGATATCAATAATTTTACATTTTTTTTAATAATTTCATTACATATCTATTTTTTGAAAAACACTTAACGTTATAAAAAGACAACTAAAGTATAATTTTTAATATCAGTTTAAATTAGGTAATTAATTGTTAAAACAATTCAATTCCTACATTCATAAGAAGTTAATAGGGCAGAAACTAGTTTTTAAAGTAAATGGATAGTATTTACAGAAAGTTTAAAATAACATGAATTACAGCTCAAACAAATATAAAAGAAATAGAATAGCACATTAATATCATCCTGTCAAAATAACATTTAACCACATACAGACTAAAAAATTAAAACATAAAAATAACAAACAATTAATGAAATAATTATCATGATCTTTGATTTTTAACAATTAAGTAATTTCATTAAATGTAGACATTTTATAACGTTTTCAAATTTTTGAAAAAGTATGTTATTATTGCAGTTGTAAAGTATCATACAATATTGGTTGAAATTAATTATTATTCATTATTTTCTAAAACAATTTAAATTTTCTGTGTTGATTATTGAACAATAATTCTGTTGAGAACAATAATTCTGTTGAATATGAAAGAAATACAATGTGAATAGAAAATGTAATTTTGTTAATCTAAAAATTAATATTTAGCTTTATCAACACAAAGACAAACATTAACTATAATATTTCAAATATAAACATTCACTAATTTTTTTATAATAAATAATCAATTAAAAGAGATTTAAGATCAAACTATGTAAATTAGTTATGAGATTTTTCTTTATACGTTTAGAAATATTATTAACAGTTGAAGCAATACATGAAAACTAATAATTATTAATATTATTATAACAATTTGGCTGAAATTAAAGGTTTTGAAATCAATTCCATTTCACTTAAGTAAAAAGTTATTTTGTAAAAACGAGGTAGAGATTTAGTCAAACAATATTTATAATAATTTTTTAATAAATATGTCCAGGCAGCTACTTATTTTAGGAACGCTAAGTCAAATAGAATTCATAAAACTTATCTCTGTTCATAAATAATAACATTCGGCTATTTATAAAACACTTTTTAGAAATCCTTGATTGAAAATATTCTTTCAATACATACCCGCCAGCCACTAAATGAACAATGGTATGATACTGCGACATGCCATCTAAGTAAGGATCACGTTTTTGTTTTAATTATTAAATTAAAATTTGAGTTCACAATTTTAAACAACAAACGTACTACGATCTACAACACTTCATGTTATCTTCCATAAAACGCATAGGAAACGTAACATTTGAAAAGGTTTACTGTTTACGCGAGTTAAAATGCAGCCAAAGCGACTTCAGTTTATAAATACGCCAAACTTCGCCAAAACTTTACAAATTCACCTCGCAAAGCTGAGAAAAAAGATTGCGAGACGAGCTATTTTAGATCGTTACTTAATTAGTTACTAAAAAACTACTAGTTTAATAATTTTGACTGTAAGTAATCAAATCAGTAATAATATTTATAAGTAAGTGAAAAATTAGAACTGAGCTGTCTGGTACTAAGAAAATAAATGAATAAAATAACTTGAACTTAAATTTTTTAGGTTTGATATTAATCTAATAACTACTTGATGAATGATGTCCTTTCTAAAAAAAAATTATCTGAAATAATTCGATACATATTTGATCATTACATTACGGATTTTTGACAATAATACAATGATATTGTTATTGCGCAATCAAAATTCGTTTCTCTTTTCTTATGTTTTGATGCCAAATCTGGCGATTTAGTTACTACTTAGTGAATGTTGATCATGCCTCCCGCACGTGAGCAGTTTGCTGTCATTGGTTGACATTCGCTCATGCCCAGACGACTCGCCGTAAATTTTCTGTTTAGATCATGCGCCGGCTTTGAAATTCCATGTGTGTTGGTGCTACTCGTCACGTCCAGACGTGAAAAGTACTTTTTTAATTCTACATAGGATAAGGCTGTACGAAATACAACACTTGGGGGCGTGAGGTTTGTTTACACTTTTTTTTTGACCTTGATAGAGGGATGAATTTTTGTTTTTAATTCTACCCAAGTTTCGGTTTTGCAAGTTTCTTTATTTTCATCTCATCATTAATGACTACCTAAACAAGAAAACCGTTATAAATTTTATTTCATGGATTTTCTCTCCGCTCCCGTTGGCGATTTTAATAATTGTCTTACAGTTATAATTTAACTCAACAAAGGAGTTTTACAATTAAATTCGATTCCTGGCAACAATAAAAAATACTTACTGGTATGTCGTTAAAAGTTCTGTTTATTTTTTCCAGTTTTGGAACCGGAAATATCAAAGAAATTTTTATTAAATTCCTCACGATTACTTTTTACTTTTTTCGAATTTTTTTTTTTTTACTTTAAATGTTAACATTTTGAAAAAATGCTGTGAAAAAATCTCCAACAGGATTCTTGCGGCTATTACAAACTTAAAATTAAAAGTGAGAATTATTCTTTTTTCTTCTCTTTCTCTTTAAAGCTACATATGTTCGGCACACGCGAACATGAACTGAATTTGATATTTATTTTTGATACTTTGAAAGTAATTGTTAAATCTATAGTGGATTCTTAGCAAATTGAACTATAAAGAGAAGGCATAAAGCACGAATTAACAAAAATATGCATTGATTAAGATTGGAATAAATACTATTTCACTGAGTTGTATTTAATTAAACATTTAGTGTAAGACATAATTTTTTGCACAAAAATTAGTTCCTTTTTATAATGATCTAGAAGAGTATTTATTAACACTTCTTCTGACATCATATACAGAATTAAAGAAACTACGCGTTTTGGAAAGAATAAGCTTCCTTTGATCAAGTCAACGGTTTCCAAGTTCTTTCAGATATGGAACCCAAGATGATTGTCCTTCATGTAGCGGAACCCTAACTTTATAAATCGAATTCATTAGCAATTTCAAACACATTACCATAAAAGGGCATTAGAATAGAATAATTAGAGAATAATTCAGAAAATATTTAATCTGAAGAATGATTTTAATTCATAGCTTCATCAATCCTCATCATCAATTATCATCTTCATCAATCAATTAGAATTGATTTTATATCAGACAATTAAATTTACATTTCGCGGGACTTAATTGTCTAGTTCTGAATTAGTTTTCGGTATACACTAATGCTGAAAATTAAAAACGTTCCTTGAAATTAAAAACTAAATAAATTTTTGCACATGTCGGAACAAAAGGAACGTTTGCAAAAAAGAAGATTTAAATTTGAAAGTTGGACGTATAGCAAATTTTGAATTGAAAAGTTCGACGGAAAATATTAATGCAGTTTATATAAATTCATTTCTTTTTCATAATTCATTCAATGTTTTGTTGTTAGAATAATTATATATATAATTTAAATTTTGCACTTTTTCCCCCCCCTGGTATTTTACTTTACTATCTTAAAATTAACCGAGATATTAAATAAATAATGGATTATAGATTAGATATAAATGTATTAGACATGGTTCAAAAATCATTGTTTTTTAAAAAAATATTCTAGATTTTGTTTTCTACCCATATTTTGAGAGTCTATATTATAAATGCACCGTTAAAAAAAAATAGATAAGAGTTAATAGAAATTTAGAACAAAATTAGATAAAAATTTAGAAGAAGGAAAATTCTATTTATATATAAAGTACATTTTTGCTTCTAATTTCATAGAGTCATCACAAATTAATTATCACATTTCATCTCAATATCATTAGCATATTTAATATCAGTATCATTAACATATTTAATATAAATATAATTAGCATATTTAATTTTTTAATATAGCATATTAACAAATCAATAAATGTTTTTTTTTTTCACTGCCGTTTTAAGATTCATTTTAGCATTCCTTTGCTTGTTCCATCTTCTATATATAGCAAGTTAATATTCTTTCTTTCCTCTACATATTTAAATTACTTTCATATATTTATCTAAGTTATTTATATGTAGCTGTCGTCAATATCATATTTAATCAATTTTTTTTTTTTTAAATTAAGAGAAACCTATTTAAGTCTACACTTCGTAACCTTTTTAAAAATAAATGAAAATCACTCTTGAAAATCAAGTGATTCAGCAGCTATGGTTAATCCTTTGAATCGTTAAGATAGCTTCTTAACACGTGAACATCTGATCATTCGATCAAAGGTTATTAAGATCAAATTTGAGAATCGATATGAATTAGAAATTCCAACGTAATTATTGTCAATTCGAACAGCACAAGAGCTCGAATCATCCTGCAGGAATTAAAGAGAGCAATCTGTATTAAGTTAGTACTAATCATATTAAATTATCAGTGATTTTGTTACAAATTTCTATAATAAATACTCTAGCTGAATATTATGACTTACTTCTTAGCGGGTGAGAATTATGACATCTTTAATTTTTTTTTCTTCCTTTTTTTTTTTTTAAATATTCATTTTAGAGAAAAAGAACGAAAGTCCAAAAAAGAGTTTAGTTTAGAGTAAAATAAAAAGCACCATTTTTAAATACAAGAATATTATGGGAGATTTTTTAAAGAAATGAAAGGAAAAAAAACAATTTACTCAAAAATGTAATACAAATAATAATTAAGCAAATCTACCACTTTAATTTTTAAAAATTATATATAAATAGTTAACCGAAATTAATTTAAACTCATGCCAATCAAAGTAAAATTTAATATTTGCATTATAAATTATATGATTATAACGACTCTTTGGAATTGTGCCATTGATCCCGATTTTGATGTAATAAAATGTTAATTCAAACGCAATTATGTATAGTAATATTTTTTTTAAGAAGCAATTAACATGATATACGTTGAAGTTAACGAAAAGTTATTCTATTTATCTGTTTATTATCCCAATTGGAAATATAAAAGTTTTTAAAGAACTTAGTATCTTCGACAGGTGTTTTGCGTGATTATTGAAACTCTCTCACTTCAAAATCCCCCTCACAACTGTCTACGTGTGCACGATCATGTTCCCTTCTTCGACCTCTATTCTTCCCAATTTACAACACCTTTCAGGGTCAAAACAACCCCGCAGAATATATTGGTTCCCGTTGACGAGTTTCTGCATTGATGTAAACGTTAAAAAAATAGATATGATTGCATTATAAAACTAGTAATTTATGTTATTGTAATATATTTAACTACTTTTTGTCAAAACTCTTTATTATCAAGTTTAGACATTCGTTTTAAAATTTATATGTTCTCTAACTTATTGTTAACGTCCAACTAAAGGTATACTTATCGCCGAATGATCAGAGCATCCAGGAAAGTAAATTTGATTAAAAATTTACAATTATGTTAAATTTCACAACTGTAAAAGTGAACCTCGCCTCCCTCTGAAAAAAAGACCCCAGAAAAAATATACCCTTTAAGATCATAATTCAAAATTGACACTTAAAGTGGGAATGGTAGGTTCACGTTAAAAAATTATATGAATTTAACGACTGTTTCGATTCGAATTTAATGTCATCGAATATTTTCTCGAACCTAATTAGATAATTTTTAAAAGTTAATTAATACATAAGGATTAAGTTTTGCTGTTTTTTTAAAAAAGAAAAATTAATAACATTTTGTACATTTTAACTATTTTTGGACATCAATATTTGCGTTTATCGTAGCATTCATACAGTAACTTTTCGTATATTTGTAACTAGTGACTTTTTAACAGCATTGTAATGAAAACTTAATAATTTTTGTTAATTTTTATAACTTATCATTAATAAAGTTAAAATGAATTATAATCATAAATGTACAAAATAAATTCTAATTATTATCTCTATCTTGGCATCAACCACCGTCGACAGCAACAACCGATCCATTTGAGGATCATTTAACATCTAAATAGAATAGTCACATCTCTAGTATATGTAGTATATAACCGTTGATGAACCATCAACCCAATTTGGGGTTTACGACTACTAATGTTCAACTCCTTGTAGTTTTGAACCCAATCTAGAAGACAAGGGAACTCCTGGATCAAATATTAGTTCGAAGTATTGGCAACAGTAATTAAATATTAACTCAAAATTTAATTACTTCAAGTTCATATTTAGTTACTTTAAGTTAATATTTAATTACTTTAAGTTAATATTTACTTACTTGCGAACCCGATTCAAATTTTTTTTTTTATGCATCATTCCCCCCCCCCTTCAGAATTTCTTTTACCGGTACATTTTTTTTCTCTCGATTATCGCTGTAAGTGACATCGTTTACATACATATACAAACAAAATCAGACAAACACGAAGATTATCTCATTATACGTAGAGATAAAAGAAATATAACCGAAATTTTTGGAAAAGGAAAGACATATTGATATGAATCTGATACAATTATTGAATAAATTATGAATAGAAGAAACAATTATAAAACATTGAATAAGTATATCCTATCACGCTTTTCAAATAAAAGTAATTAAATTCCTTAATAACGAAATATGTTTTTATAATAACTTTTTACATCAGTAGTTCTTTTGAATTTTCATTTTGGAGTAAACCCTCATTCGGTATATTTTATTCATTTTTAGCTTATGTATACATACCAAAAACTAGACTAGATAAAGCACAAGGACTGCAAATTTAGTTGTCGGACATAAAACCTAAATTATTAATTATTAATGATAAAACGATATAAAATCCTCTTCATTCCTATAATTAAATATTTTAAAAACAGTTTTTTATGAGTTATAACGTTTACTATTACCCTAATAAAACTTTATTTATAATATAGGGGTTCCGCCGACAGAAGATTATACTTAGGGTTCCATAACCGAAATGCTTATATATAAGTTCAAAATGAAGATAAAACAAAGGAAAATTACAGGCATATGAAAAAAGGGGGAAAAAGAAAAATAATAATAATAATAAAAATATAAAAAAAAAAGTGGGGGGGNAAAAGTGGGGGGGGGGAGAAAATAATAATGTAAAAAAAAACGAAAAAAAAAATGATAATTTTTTTTTAAAAAAATCCAGAAAATAAAAGATGTAATCTTTTCATCAGCCCACACGATTATATCCGCAAAAAAGAGTGCTTTCTAATATTGTATCAATATAGCCAAAGCAAAATATATCAATACAATAGTGTGAGGAGCATTCAAAAACTTTTTACAAAAATTACAACAAATAAAATGGAGCACAATAAGTAAAAATAACACGTAAAAACAGAAAATAAAATATAAAGAAAAAACAGAATAAAACATAATCTATAAAACGAGTAGCGAATTCAAATGAACTTACATGAACGCGAAATTTTTAAATTTTTTTGCTGATATAATCGTGTGGGCTGATAAAAAGATTATATCTTTTATTTTCCGGATTTTTGTAAAAAAATAAATAATTTATCCCTTTTTTTCTTCTTTCGGATTTTACTTTTTTTATTTTTTACCCCCCAATTTGTTATTATTTTTTTGTTATTATTATTTTTCTTTATCCCCCTTTTTTCATATGTTTGTAATTTTCCTTTGTTTTATCTCCATTTTGAACTTATTTTATGAATTCTATTTACTTGCAGCTTATGCGCAATAAATGAAACTTACTGTTTTTCTTAATTTTCTTCGGCTTTTTTTGTTTTTATTTACTATGCTATATATATATATATATATATTGTGAAGAAAAGGCGTTTNATATATATATATATTCGTATGTCAGGATATATTTTGAAAGTATTTTTTAAAATATCATTAATCCTATGTGTAAATAACATATAATAACACATAACGATATTTCACGTTATATTGCTCAGCTCTGATAATAATAATAAAAGATGGTGGAGAAGTAAGTGAGAGAAAATGCTGAAAGATTTTGTAATTTCGTACATTTATGACTAACGGAAAACGTGTGCTATACCTTTATATCTAATTATCTCAGCTGCTATGAAATCAACAGCTGCCTGCCTGGGTAAAATTATTTGAATAACTTAATGCCATCACTTAAGAAAAAAATAAGATGGGTAAGTTTTGATAATAAAATATCGATAGTCGTACTGGCCAATTTTTTAAATTATCAGATAAATCTAGATACAATTTGTAAAACAAAACGAATAAATAAAATTAAATGAAAAATAAATAAAATTAAGTAAGAGAAGTAAATAGTATAAAAACTGAAAATAATTGTTTGCGCATGAGATTTTTAATCCAGGAGAAAGTAAAAAGCGTGGGCTAGTTTACAGTTTATTCAATAGATTCAAATTTAAAGGGGTAGGTAAAAAAGTGTGAACGATCCTAAGTTTGAATTAGCAAAAATGTGCCTTGTTAAAAAAATTTAGAATAAAGTCGATATTACTAATTTGTATATAACTAAGATATTCGACATGAATCAATCTTATTTTAGAACTAAAAATTAATGATTAATAAGATTTAAATTTTATTGACTGTCTGAAAATTTCTTTAAACTACACTTCTCAAAACAATTAAAGGATATTATAAGTCTTGTATAAAATAACGATAAAAGCAACTTCTTTCTTGTTGCATGAAATGAAAGAAGAGAGTCACAAATGCAAATTTTTCTTATTTTCAAACCTCGCAGTATGCAAATTTTGAATTTGACGTCGGAGACGACGCTTTATCGGCAGCAAATTTGATTTGGCTTTCAACTTAATGTAAGACAAAGCGAAAAAGAATGATTGACATTTAGTAAGCGCGTTATTTCGATGTGTGCGATGCCTCAACGAAGTCATTTAACCGAATCAGAAGCTTGGAGAGTTGTTGGCCGATTAGTAGGGGCCAAACACAAGCTGAAGTAGCAGAAGTCATTGGAGTTGCACAAATTGTGATTTCCAGGATCTGGAACCGTTTTTTTGGAGACTGGAAATGCAGGGCAAGGACGTAGACGTTCAACAACGCCCAATGAAAGCCATTAATTAACGCTAACGGCTCAAAGACACCGAAATATGAATGCCACTCTTCTTCAACACCTTCGCTTTGCTACTGCCACCACAGTTTCGACACAAACTGTCCGAAACCGCCTTCACATTGTATGTCTATATGCTAGCCTACCAATGGTGTGCGTCACGTAAACAGCAAGGCACCGTCGCGCCAGCAGGGAGTGGGCAGCAGAGCATGTGAACTGGAAGAAGAATGAATGACGTAATATTCTGATCTATGGTCTGGAGTGATGGTCTATGCTGGCATTTTAATTGATGAGTATACCGATCTCCATATCATTCGAAATGGAGCTTAGACCGGTTGCCTAAAGAGGGATGAGATTCTGAGACATATTGAAGTCCCTCAAGCTGCAGCAATTGGATAACTTCATGTTAATGGACGACAATTGCAGGCTACATCGTGCTAACTTAGTGAATGATTTCCCTTTGGAGAAAGGAATAATACGAATGGATCGGCCAGCGTGTTCCCTGGACATGAACCCAATGGAGCATGTTTGGGACAGTCTATGCGGACAAATTGCCACTCCCACAGTACCACTCCTTTTTAGTAGTACCACTCCCACAAACTCTCCAAAACCTGGAAAGAGTTCTTCTGCAGGAGTGGGACAGAACACCCCATCCCCTCATTAATAACCTCATCGACTCGATGCTTCAAAAGTCCGACGCTGTTTGGAACTTCTTGAATTGAGTGAAAGTTGGCTGAATTTTACTTTACTTATAAAATCTTGGATTTCCAAAGTAGAGGAAATTTTTTTAATTGGCTAGGAAGCAGTATAATATTCTGATTTCAAGTGCCTCAAATTTCGAATTAACCAAAATTCTGGGAAAACTTTCAGATTTTCACATTGATATCAGTAGGAAACTTTAAAGGAATTGTCGCTTCGAATTATGTAATTTTTAGAATTATCCAAAAAGTGTTTTTATGAGGTAAGTGGTAGCACACTATGTTAAATCTGTTATCACCCAGCGTCAAACTTATAAAAGTTTCTTTTTTCAAATACATGTATTGTGGAAGGCAATTATTTCAATTTTGTCGCTTCTCTTGGGTATATAAAAGATTCTCTTTCATATGATTTATTAATGATTTAAGTTTCTGTGAATAGTTCTAGAACTAAATGGAGAAGAGATTTTTTGTAATGTGACTAATATTGAAAGATAGCCATTTAGTTTAATATCACATGACATACCACTTTTCACATGAAATCACTTTTTGTATCACTTCAATATACATAGTGTCGGAATAAAACGGGTTAAACAAAGTGAATGACTCCTTTGCTGGATATTTTGGGTAGCTCAGTGCTTGGCGCGAAGCACCACTAACTGATTCGTCGAATCTGTGACGTGCTATTGTCCTGTGTTCTCAGGTCATAATTGAATAAGCTTATGCTAGTATGGATTGCTGCTTTGGTCATTTATAAAATATTAAGCCTCATGAGAAAACTTTAAAACTGGTACTTATAACAATGAACAATGTGGTTTATAACACTTGGACAAGCCCTCGTCGGTCATTGACCTTTTGCGAATGAAGTCAGGTAGGTGCGCCTTTCGTTGGACAAGAAAGCACCGCAAGGGCCACTTCCAGAATTAGGCATAGATCTATAAGTTAGGGGGAGGAAATTTTCTCCAGATCCTTGACCATGGTACTGCTCAGAAAAAAAAAACTGTTAGGAAAAAAAAAAACATTCGAAAACTCACAGCTTTACTATTCCAATTACTTTAAAAAAAAATAGTTTCGGTTAGAGAATCTTTGCTATGGATTTCTGTTTTCAGATTATTAAATTGGAAAGGCAAACAGTGAGTTTTCAAATATCCTACTGCTTAACAAATAAAAGCACTAAAACATTTAAAATACACCACGCTGTAGTTTCATATAATTATCCTGGAATGCCAATAGCCCGTTTTTTTTAAAAATAATTTTATTAAGTGATACTGAATTATAAAGTTGCAGTGTTTCACCAGACACCTTGAAAATATTTTAAAGAAAAGTTGCATTTTATATAATCTTTTAAAATTTTTTATGCATAGTGGAGAGAAAAACTTTTAATGAAATTTTATACATTTAAACTATAATTTTGCTACCACAAGGAATTTGCTCATAAAGCGAAGTAAACTGACAACCTTGATTAAACAATAATCATTAAATTAAAGCGATTATTAAATAATAAGATATAAAAATTTTTAAATTTAAAAGTGGTGACTTTTTATGTCCTGTGAGAGAAGATATCGAATTGCAAAAGGTTAAAATTTTTGTTTACAACTAATAATATGTGCTGCTCAGAAAAAAAAAACTGTTAGTAAAATGTAAAAAAAAAAAAAAAAAAAAAAAAAAAAAAAAAAAAAAAAAAAAAAAAAACATTCGAACACTCACAGCTTTACCATTCCAATTATTTTGAAAAAAAAAAAATAGTTTCGGTTAGAATTATCAGTTATTAAAAGTTACAATAGAAGATTCACGCGAACTCAGAAAACAGAATTTCAAATTTAGCTTATAGGCAATTGCTGCAAATAAGATGAAGTTCTTTTTTAAAATAAATTTTCATTCTATGTACAATAAATCAAACATGGACAAATATCAGATATAATTTTTCCTCCTATAAAAGGATATCACATCGGATGATTTTAGAGATAAAACTATTGTGAGTTCAAGGTGAGTTTTAAACTCAATGTTTCGCTTATTCCAAGTGTAGAGTCTTGATTCAGTGTCATTAGAAGTGACGTCAGACCACGCGACTTCCGGAATTTTGGCGCCAGAATTCCGAGTTTCGCAGTTAATGTTTTGATGGAGCAGCTTCCCGACCGCTCTCGAAATAGAATTGCAGCTTTGATTTGTGTAAACAAAAATTTCAAATATAAACATTTATTTATTTATTTTTGTTGGGTAGCTCTTTAGCTTAAAATTGCTAAAAGAGAGTTTAAAAAGTTATTTTATTTAAAATGTATACATTTTAAGACTTAAAAGATTAAAATTATTTTTCAGATATTGAAATTAAGAATTTTTTTTTATTGTTCTTTTTTTCTAATATCGCATTACTACGACGCATAAATGGTTACCATAATGGACCATGCGATCTCGCATCCTGCCGGATAACCCAAATATTTCTTGTGTTTGTTTCTTCTGTAAATAATACATAAAATGAAATTACAATAAAGCCGACCGGCCTGTGTAGGGGGCAGGGAACTGTCCTCACATCAGAAAGGTTCTGGGTTCGAATCCCGGGCAAGGCATGGGTGTTTCCTTCTCTCTATCTGTGTTCTATGTCCTTTCTCCTTTGTGTGTGAATGTGACCCGCCCTATAAACGGGTTGTGGTAGTGTGACTTCGCCACAGGTGCCCACTGGGTAACGAAAAGAGAGTTAGCAGTTCTGGCACTTTCTGTGGTCAATGGACAATAGTTCGAAGTGCCCGCCATTTAAAAAAAAAATACAATAAATGACAGAACTAACAGAACTTAATGTAAGAAAAAAATTTCAATTTAAGATATTGTCTTGGATAAAATTTTATTAAAAAAACATTTTTTAAAATTTTAGTGGCATAAAAGAAGACTTTCTAATTTCCTGCATTCTTTCATTCTTTTTTATGAATGCATATTTTACATGATTTACTTACCTACCGTTTTTTTTTTTTTTTTTTTTTTTTTTTTAAAAAAACTCGGACTTTAAAGTATAATAACATGATGCTATTTGTGGTCCTGAGTGAGTAAAAATTGTTTCTCAGGTTTTAGAATTTATTCAAAACATAAACTTACTACGGCTAAAATTAAGGAAAACCGATATGGATGACTGCAAAAATTTCCTTTAATGTTAATTGCATAAAAATAAAGATATTTATCAAAAATCTAAAAACTAATAACTGTTTGTTAACAATTTAAATATCTTTCAAAGATTATTGATTGCAAAATCGTCTTTGCATAACTTCGCCAGAAGAAATTTATTGAGAATCCGAAATACCACATGTTTTATATCTCAAATTCTGATTGGATGACGGCCTTAAATTTTACATAGATCGAAAGACACCGTCAAATAGAGTAAATATCCATCATCGACTTATTTGTGAAAGTTATGTGAAAAGGATTAAAAGGATATTTAGAATTTCCCCCCTCCCAATACCTCATTGAAGATAGAAGGCCTCTGCACGAGAAACCATAAACAAGAAATTTGATCCTTTAATAGTCCAAATGTAATGACATCTTTCGTACTTTCCACCATTGCTCAATTATGTAGCCCAATCCGGCTTGCATCGCCTTCAAAGCTAACGTAAAATATTTCCACCTTGTCGTTAGGCTAACCGCGGGAGGTTTTCGTGGTTTTCTCTCTCCTTGTAACGCAAATGCGGGTTAGTTCCATCAAAAAGTCAGCCAAGAATGCAAATTTCTCCTATTACTTGATCCAGGAGTTCACTTGTCTACTGGAATGGGTTCAAAATTACAAGGATACGGAGCTGAACATTAATAATCGTAAGTCAATATTGGGTCTGCTGCTCAACGACGGTTGTAAAATAAAAAATATAAAAAATAAAACTAAGTAGCCCAAAAGTAGTGACATTTTTCTTCTTTTTTTTTCTGCACTGCGCAAATTATATTCGTTACGTCGACCTACTAAATTGATCCGTGCTGAGGTTTTCTCTTTTCTAGGAGGTGTTGCTCCACCCCTTCGACAGTTGAGATCGGTCGGGAGAAGAAGGGCCTCTTAAGATAAAGGGATGAAAACACCAAAACCAGTTTTATTGCCCGATGAAATTTGGAATTGTTTCTAATAAACGCTTTTCAACCTGTCTTTGCCTAGTCCAGTTATCAAACATGTTTTGATGTTTCTGATCCTGCCTTCCTCAATGGAGATTCAGTAGATTTCTTTCATCATTTAAATATTATTTTAGCGTTCCTGTTATGTGTACTTTTTAACCTCATTTATGACAAGTTTCTTAAAATATACATCAAGGGTGGTCATTACGAAATACTCTGTATAAAAAATTTATTATGGTATAAATTTAAGAATATGATTTAGTTATTATAGATATTGTTTTGTGATATAGTACACAGAACTTTAAAATCTTGTAAACTTACGAGGAAGTTTAACATTTGTTTCATTAAAAGAAAATGTTGAGCTCCAATTATTAACTATTGCAAATATTTAAACTTAAAACAATAGTACTTTTAAAGGAAAAAATGAGTTAATTTGTAATGTGTAGCAAATAATGACATGCATTTTGTATTAAAATTAAAATCAAATACGAAACTCTAAATAATGAAAAAATTAAAGATTAACATACCAGTTTTTATTTTAAATTATGTATTATATAAAAAAAAATTATGTAATTCTTCGTGAGAATCAGGATCCATATGTTATTCTAATAATGTCGGCTTTAGTAGCTGGCATTGACAATCGTATTTAGGGACTAATATTATTAAATTGTAGAAGTTTGTGTTTCATAATATGAAGGGAATATGGAAACAATTCTCTTAGGACTATCTGTAAACAGTTTTTTTTTTAATTAGCGGTGAATATTTTAGAAGAATTTACATATCAAAGCTGCTGACACAATTTGAAAGATGATACGTGAAGCTTATAGAAATGCTGTCTTTTTTTTACTCATCCCAGATTTGCATCCACCAAAATGAGCGTAATAGTACAGACTAAAGAAAATCGGGTTTTGAATGTAATAGTAGGTTAAAAATAACTAATTTAAGAAATTAATTTTCCCTCAAAATTTTATATTTGTATACATTTAATTTCATAGTTTTGCAATCTAATTGTTTTTGTTCAAAAACATTTAAAATCATACGCAATGGACGTTAATACTTTGAAATACTTTCGACTTACGAAACATTGCGTAAAGTATAAGCAATAGTCATTGGAATGTATGTTCGTGAAGTGACAAAACAAGCTACTGGATGTTCAGATAGGGGATATTTAATCTTGATTATCATTGTTCGTTTTCAATAGTACGTCGAAGTCCAAATCATTACGTCGACTTTCAATACAATGTTTTTGCGCGTAAGATCTTAGGAAATAAATCCAGTCATCACTAGTGTCAATTACTGCTAAAAGAGATATGATATCTTGATTTGCGTGGGATATCTTGATTTTTTCGGGATGGCACATTAGACCTTCTGTGATTCAACTCAATTTTATGAAAATAGTACTTTAACCCTTTCGCTATCGCAACACTCGAATATGCCCTCAGGGGAGATGACCAATTCCATGTCTTGAGCCTTCCCTTTCCTCCTCTGCTCAAATGTATGGGAATATACTATGATGTTTCACCCTTCCATAATATTTTTCTCACTTAGATTATCAAAAAAATATAGATATATATATTTTAATCTTTCCATGATGTTTACATTAAGCACTATGTTTAATGTGGTTTTGAGTCCATTTAGTTTCCAAGCTTAAAAATTTCTCCTAACTTAGCCTTAACTAATTTCTCCTAACCTAATTCACTCCTAACTTAGATGATAGACAATAGTACAAACTAAACTCACCTTATAGCATCCGTTATTTCTCTTACGATGACCACTATTAATGCCATTATCTCAGTTGCCTAAGGACCTGATTAGAGTAGATGACGGAGTCCGTACACAACCTCAGTCTAACTCCAAGTCTCAAAAAATCACTTTCAGCAGTATACTGAGAGAAGTATGTTAGATAAACTTGCTAATTTTTATTTACTTTTTTAATAGATTTTGGATTTTCATTAATCACCACTTTTATATTTTTCGTTGCATGTGGCATCCCCGTGTCTGAACTCGCACGTGATTTAGTCCTACTTGACGAAAATTTTCAGTCGAAATTTGCTGTTCCTCAAATGGTTTACTAATATAATCCGCCGTGTCACTGTATTTAAAAGATTTTAATAAAAACAAATTCTTTCATTTTTAAGATAGTTCACATATTGATATTCTCTGGGTTTGTATTATGTTAAAAAAATAGCAAAAATCAAAGTTATATATAAGAAATTATGCGTAAAGAATAAATATCAATTCTGTCGTATCGATTAACTGTCGGTAAGCTGTCCTACTTCGTTTTCCTCCTAATATTTGTTGCACTAGTCCAACGTTGTGAAGTTACTTATCCAATATTTCATTTAGGTACTAGTTACGATTACGATACTTAGCAAGAATTCCAGTTTGCATTTCATATTGAAATTATGAACATAAAAATTATAAAATTCTAATAATAAACAATATAATACTAAAACAATAATTTGAAATTTTTAAAACTACCACTTTCTTAAATAAAAATATTTTATTATTTATTCTAAATTTCAACTGATGATCGCGAAGTGCGTTGACTATTATCAAAAATCATAGCAACCCGACACGAGCGTAATAATCGGGACGGTCGGATCTCTATTTTGTTAAACAGAATTTCTAATTCTTCTCATATTTGGTAAATAAAATCTTCCGGAAGAGTTGGCAGGTATGGGTATATGATTCTTCTTCTTGTAAATACAACGCCTTCTACAACTGAAAGCCTCCACACGATTTTTTATAGGCAGTTCGATCAGACCATTATGAAGATATTGTATACGAAAAGGCCCATTAAGAGAAAATCTAGTAAAAATAAGAAAGTGGTAGCAAATAAAAGTCAAAAAATTTGTTTAATTTATGAATACAATTGATTTGACTTGTATACCATATTACAGATTCAATTCTCAAATATCTGTAATAAAGTTTTCTCAAGTACTTTTAAAATTCATGCGCACAACCGGTTCACTTTTTAAATAGTCTGCGCGGACTACTTATGAAAAACCGTGTGGAGGGTATCTGATATAGGAGGTACTTGTAATTATGTCTTGCACTTTTTCTACACATTCAATTATTTGTTGCTTATTACCATGGCAAAGTGCCATTCTTTTTTCTCTACCTTAACAAGCGCCATTTGTTGTATTTTATGTAATCTGTCTTGTGTTTTTTGTATAAGTTGTCATTTTAGGATGAATGGGAAAAGGGCCATTCTTGGCCTCAGGAGCCCAGCTAAACCAGTCAGACCAGACTGAATGCATTTATTATATATTACAAAAATTATTTATTAAATATTTCACAAGATATTAAATAGGCTTGCTAACGTTGTGTACAATACGTATAAGTAATTAACCTACCACCAATGAAGAGAAGGGGGAAATTCTGCGAAACCTTTTGAAATTAAGAAGGCAATGAAATAACTCTTCGATACAATTAAATATAGAGGTGTAGTGTGACAAGCCTTGTGAAGCTCAAGGTTAAAAAATTTTAAAGCTACCAGTTTTTTTAATAAAAATATTTTATCAATAATTCTAAATTTTTGCTGTTGTACATTTGCGAAAAAGTAACTTTTAGTGTCAAAAGAAGCCCGACACGTGTGGTGTTTAATCGGGACGGTATACTATAATGGCTATGATCCTGATATGTCTGATCTTGAATATTTGCTAATTCTTCTCAAATTTTGTAAATATCGCTCCCCTACTTGTTATTATGTCTTGTACTTTTTCTATACATTCAATTATTTGTTATTTATTACCATGGCGAAGTGCCATTATTTGTCGCATTTTATGTAATCTGTCTTTTGGTTTTTTTGCATAAGTTCTCATTTAAGGATGAATGGGAAAAGGCCATTCTTGGTCTCAGGAGCCCAGTCAGACTGTATGCATTACAAAATATACATATATTATAAAAATTATTAATTAACTATTTCACAAGATATTAAATAGGCTGGTTAATGTTGTGTATAATACGTATAAGGAGAAAATTCTGCGAAACCTTTTAAAATTAAGAATGCAATGCAATAACTATACGATACAATGAATTAAATATAGGGGGGTAGTGTGACAAGCCTCTTTGTAATGCACCCAGCAGGGTAACACCAAATCTGTTACAGCTTTCATCGTTTTTGGAACTATTCTGCCCTCCAAAAGCTCAGCACTGCTTCGTATTTCAGGAGGCTCTCCACTTCTGGAGATAATTCTTTTTGTATTAGATTAAAAGACCTATGCTTAAAGAAGCAAATTTAAGAACGTAATGAAATAAAATAAAGATTAAATACGTACTTAGTTATTAGTATTTTTGATACACACATATGTACATAATTTTATGTTGAAATATTCATTAATTTCTTACCAGTTGGGAAAGGTTTCTTTCTTAGGTTAGATTAACACGCTGAATGGCAAGCATTTTTTAAAAGAAATTAATGACATATGAACCGCTTATTGTCGTATAGCAGTGTTTCCCAAAGTGTGGTACTCGTACCTCCAGGGGTACGAGAACAGTTTAGCTGGGATAAGCGTTCTTAAGCAAAATATCTTGCAACAAACGAAAATTTCAAAATATTTTATTTAAAAATAAAACTAGCCATGAAAATTTACGATTACGTATTTTCCTATTGGCTATTTTTTGCGGAGTTAACAGTTAATAATTAATGGTGTCAACAGCCAGCTGTGATTTTTAACTCTTATGCAATTTTTTATGGTAAAATATGCATTCATTTTTTTATTAGTGGTACACAGCGTTACGAAAAACGTGCACAAAAGCGTACACAAAAGTCATAAGTTTGGGAAACACTGTGGTATAGCATTGCGGATTAAAATAAAAATTTCATTTGCATTGGATAAAAATTAAGCAAATTTGCAATAATTACTTCTTAAAAGTATGAAACTCTATCACTGATAAATCAATCATTAAAATTTAATTTCTCCAGAGATGATTTAAATGACAGTTATTGGTGGGAATTTTTTTATAACTCGCTAAAGCTACATATATTGTTTCAAATTTTTTTTACATAAATTATTATATTTAGTGGTAGACAAAATCATTTTAAAATAAATTTATATATTTTGAAATTAAGTAAAAAAAAGAATGAACTTTTCGTCGAATTTATAATATCGGAATAGCCGACCAGGTGGCCGAGTGGTTAGCGTGCCTGACTGCGGAGCCGATTTTTGCGGGTTCGAATCCAGCTCAGGGCATGGATGTCTCTTTCTCCCTGTGTTCTATGTCCTTTCTCCCTTGTGTGTGAATGTGACCCGCCCTATAAACGGGTTTGTGGTTGTGTGACGTGGGCGACGCTGCTCCACCGTCGTGGCTTCGCCACAGGTGCCCACTGGGTAACGAGAAGAGAGTAGCAGTTCTGGCACTCCTGGTCAATGGGACAATTCATTCCGCTATATAGCCAGTGCCCGCCATTAGTCCAGCGCCGCGCATCCAGTGCCCACCATTAAAAGAAGAAAAAAAATAGTATCGGAATAAAATTTTCTGGAAGATTTGGGAACTATCAATATGTAACAAAGTAATAATTCTAAAATATTATTTAATTCTGAAAACTTTCGCGAGAGCTACTGAAAGATATAAAATATTCTTAAATTTTATTGTCTTATTTAATAAAAATATTTTCTATATATCATCTTCAAATTAAAAAACTTTACGACATTTATTAAAAAGTTTACGATTCGAATCCAATAGTTCAAAAGGAAATTTGACCAATAACGCAAAACAAGGACTATAAAAGTTCGAATATTGCTCTGGAAAAATTAAGCTCTGTCTTAAAACACTTCCTGAATTCAGATATTTTTATTAACTTTCGAACAAAAAGGTTGCAGCTGGCACATAAATATTTCTTTCACAAACTAGTGCTTAGTTGAGGTTGTTAAATTACATTTCTTTGTGCTTAAATTGTATAACATATGTTTATACAAAATTTGTATCATTAAAGTAGTTAGGATCAGAGACTCCGACCATTAAGGATCAGTAGTAGTTTCAGAAAATATATTTCCTTGCAGTGGTAGAATTTATATACTTATAGATGAATATTAAATGAATTTTGTCCATCACTAAACACAAGTAGTTTAAACAGATAAATGTAAGGTCATATAGATCGAGCCATGATGGCTCAGGGAGAGCTACCAGCTTCGAATCCCAGCGGTAGCTGGTCGATACGAATTCCGCATCCGGCTTGCACCGACCACACTGCTGACGTAAAATGGCTTAGAGTTCCCTTGCCGTTAGGCTAACTTCGGGAGGGTTTCGTGATTTTGCTCTCCATGTAACGAAAAATGCGGGTTAATTCAATCAAAAAGTCCTCCCCAAAGGCAAATTTCTCACAATGCTTGATCTAGAAGTGCTTTGTCTTCTGGATTGGGTTCAAAATTACAAGGCTAAGGAGTTGAGTATTGGTAGTCGTAAGCGCAAAAATTAGGTGGGCTGTTCAACGACCTTTATAAAGGTCGTATGGAGAACTGCTTTAAATTTTAAAAAAAATTCAAAAATAATCTACTTGTTCAAAAAAATTCTGGTTTAGTTCAGCAATACTGAAAAACATAATTCGCAAGGGCTTAAAATTGGTGAAGTCTCTGGTTGAGATTTATGTAGTATTGTTAAAATAATTTGGTAGTAATAATCATAATAAAATACAATTTGTCGTCGTAAAATTACTACCACTTTTTAACTTTTCCACGTATTTAGAGTGATAGATCCTAGACTAATTCATTAGCACTCAAGTGTACTCGTCTAATTAAAGAAATAAAAAAATTAATTAAATGAGACAAGATGAAATAAATAAGCAAATTCAAGTAAGCAAGATAAAATAAATAAGCAAATTCAATAAAACAAGATAAAATAAATGTAAAAATAATGCTATCTTAGTTCAATCTGGTTCTGTAATCGTTAATTGGATACCATCAAGTGATGTCACACGTGGATCAACTAATCACCGTTCACACTTACGCTTATGTCGCTTGCAGGTATCCAATTAAATTTGATTCGAAAATTGATTCAGCTTGATTATAAACCCAAGCCTTAAAGCTTATTTTAACATGCCATGGACAACCACGTGATTAGACCCAGCAAATGAAGTCACGGTCACGCATGTATCACATATTCACATAGGCCACCATATAATTATACGCAAGCATCCAACTGAACTAATTTGCTTCTTCTCACTCTTACTAACACAGTAACACTAATAATTCAAACTGATTTCAGTGCAAATAAATCATTCTAGACAACATTTAATTTTGAGTTTGGAAGTAGCCTTTCTGGCCAGTTACTCGCTCAGTACTCATCACTATCACTAAAGAACACACTATGGTGGTTGTTGTTGTAGTTCATTTACGTCGCACTAGAGCTGCCCAATGGGCTAGAAGGTTCGAAGAATTTCTTCTGAGACAAGTTCGTTGCTTAGCAACCATGGAGAAAAATCAAAGAATTTTTTTTATCGCTTTGTGAAGAGAAATTTGACAAAATTTTTCCTAAACATCGCAGAGTCAACTTTCATTCAGAATCTTCCACGAAATCTTCACTATCACTAAAGAACACACTATGGTGGTTGTTGTTGTAGTTCATTTACGTCGCACTAGAGCTGCCCAATGGGCTAGAAGGTTCGAAGAATTTCTTCTGAGACAAGTTCGTTGCTTAGCAACCATGGAGAAAAATCAAAGAATTTTTTTTATCGCTTTGTGAAGAGAAATTTGACAAAATTTTTCCTAAACATCGCAGAGTCAACTTTCATTCAGAATCTTCCACGAAATCTTCACTATCACTAAAGAACACACTATGGTGGTTGTTGTTGTAGTTCATTTACGTCGCACTAGAGCTGCCCAATGGGCTAGAAGGTTCGAAGAATTTCTTCTGAGACAAGTTCGTTGCTTAGCAACCATGGAGAAAAATCAAAGAATTTTTTTTATCGCTTTGTGAAGAGAAATTTGACAAAATTTTTCCTAAACATCGCAGAGTCAACTTTCATTCAGAATCTTCCACGAAATCTTCACTATCACTAAAGAACACACTATGGTGGTTGTTGTTGTAGTTCATTTACGTCGCACTAGAGCTGCCCAATGGGCTAGAAGGTTCGAAGAATTTCTTCTGAGACAAGTTCGTTGCTTAGCAACCATGGAGAAAAATCAAAGAATTTTTTTTATCGCTTTGTGAAGAGAAATTTGACAAAATTTTTCCTAAACATCGCAGAGTCAACTTTCATTCAGAATCTTCCACGAAATCTTCACTATCACTAAAGAACACACTATGGTGGTTGTTGTTGTAGTTCATTTACGTCGCACTAGAGCTGCCCAATGGGCTAGAAGGTTCGAAGAATTTCTTCTGAGACAAGTTCGTTGCTTAGCAACCATGGAGAAAAATCAAAGAATTTTTTTTATCGCTTTGTGAAGAGAAATTTGACAAAATTTTTCCTAAACATCGCAGAGTCAACTTTCATTCAGAATCTTCCACGAAATCTTCACTATCACTAAAGAACACACTATGGTGGTTGTTGTTGTAGTTCATTTACGTCGCACTAGAGCTGCCCAATGGGCTAGAAGGTTCGAAGAATTTCTTCTGAGACAAGTTCGTTGCTTAGCAACCATGGAGAAAAATCAAAGAATTTTTTTTATCGCTTTGTGAAGAGAAATTTGACAAAATTTTTCCTAAACATCGCAGAGTCAACTTTCATTCAGAATCTTCCACGAAATCTTCACTATCACTAAAGAACACACTATGGTGGTTGTTGTTGTAGTTCATTTACGTCGCACTAGAGCTGCCCAATGGGCTAGAAGGTTCGAAGAATTTCTTCTGAGACAAGTTCGTTGCTTAGCAACCATGGAGAAAAATCAAAGAATTTTTTTTATCGCTTTGTGAAGAGAAATTTGACAAAATTTTTCCTAAACATCGCAGAGTCAACTTTCATTCAGAATCTTCCACGAAATCTTCACTATCACTAAAGAACACACTATGGTGGTTGTTGTTGTAGTTCATTTACGTCGCACTAGAGCTGCCCAATGGGCTAGAAGGTTCGAAGAATTTCTTCTGAGACAAGTTCGTTGCTTAGCAACCATGGAGAAAAATCAAAGAATTTTTTTTATCGCTTTGTGAAGAGAAATTTGACAAAATTTTTCCTAAACATCGCAGAGTCAACTTTCATTCAGAATCTTCCACGAAATCTTCACTATCACTAAAGAACACACTATGGTGGTTGTTGTTGTAGTTCATTTACGTCGCACTAGAGCTGCCCAATGGGCTAGAAGGTTCGAAGAATTTCTTCTGAGACAAGTTCGTTGCTTAGCAACCATGGAGAAAAATCAAAGAATTTTTTTTATCGCTTTGTGAAGAGAAATTTGACAAAATTTTTCCTAAACATCGCAGAGTCAACTTTCATTCAGAATCTTCCACGAAATCTTCACTATCACTAAAGAACACACTATGGTGGTTGTTGTTGTAGTTCATTTACGTCGCACTAGAGCTGCCCAATGGGCTAGAAGGTTCGAAGAATTTCTTCTGAGACAAGTTCGTTGCTTAGCAACCATGGAGAAAAATCAAAGAATTTTTTTTATCGCTTTGTGAAGAGAAATTTGACAAAATTTTTCCTAAACATCGCAGAGTCAACTTTCATTCAGAATCTTCCACGAAATCTTCACTATCACTAAAGAACACACTATGGTGGTTGTTGTTGTAGTTCATTTACGTCGCACTAGAGCTGCCCAATGGGCTAGAAGGTTCGAAGAATTTCTTCTGAGACAAGTTCGTTGCTTAGCAACCATGGAGAAAAATNGTCAACTTAGATTCGATGAATCAGATATTCAAATGTTATATTTACTCAAACAAAGTGCTTGTTTTTCTATTATCTACCACATCGACTGCTAAATTCAAAATGTTATTACTATAAATTTTCTGTAAATTTCTAGACGTATGTGATAGGGGCCGCTAAGAGGCCCAGGTGCCCAATTTTTGTAAATAAAAGTAAGTAAAGTACAACTGGTTCACTTTTAAATAGTCTGCGCGGACTACTCATAAAAGACCGTGTGGAGGCTTTCTGATTTAGGAGGTGATGCTTGAGGTAACTTTTGATAGGTGAAGGTAGACACAGTCAAAATTTTAATCCCTTCAGTACAATTTCACAAATTAATAGAATGATTAAAATAGTTTGTTAATCAAATTTTTAAATGTCAGAACTTTTTTCACGTAAATTACAATTTAAAGGTATTCTTAAACTGATGACATGAAAGACACGGGAAATAAACATTGATATGTAAAAGAAAAAAAAATTGACAAATTTTCGAAAAGTGCTATTAATTTGGACAATTTCTTCTTTAAACTACAGCTTTAATTTGTATAGCTTATTTCAAAAGAATATTTAATACAATATTTATATATTTAATGTATAAATAATTCTACATTTTTTCGTTCATTTTTTTTCACTCCCCCCCCCCTCGAAAACATCGAATTCGTATATTTCACTATCTCGTAATAAAATCCTCAATTGACCATTGTAAACGTAGTTCCGAAATTCACTATGACCGAGAAAAACAAATACAAAACTTAATTAAAACGTTATTATGTTTACAAAATTGAAGTCTGTTTACTGACATTTATAAAAGAGACCAATAAATTAAAATACCCTACACACATTTAAAGTTGAACGGAAGATTTACATTGAAAGATTGGCTGACAAGGCTTAGCGACCGAAAACGTTTCCGGCCTCAATGATAAGGAAATGAATGCAATTAATCTAGCTTTATTAAAATTGACTTTTATTGGTACAGCGTCTGTTTAAGGTTTTTTTCCTCTGCAATATTTGGTCATTTATTAAATTGTTTATTGCAAATCATTTAAAGTGTTAGGACTCTTTAGCGGAGAAATAAAAAAAAAGAAGTTTATTTTAAGGACTTGATTATCGTTTGGGCACTTTCCACATCCTCCAACATTTGAGGTTTGTTCCAAATATGTTTTACAGTGGCACTAAACTAATTTTTAAAACGCAGAGAATTCTTATTAAACTTTTATTGAACTTAACCCTTTCCGGAACATTAAATTTTCACGTCGCAGCGAACCTAAGGCGTTCAAAGTAGGCAGGCCTGTTTATAGTTGAGAAAACTATATTCCAAAATAATATTTCATTATTTATACGACTTAAAAAAATGAGAAAACATTTATTACCGAGGACCAATTTTATACAATAATTTTAACACCATACCACTTTAAACAAATTCTAATTGTCCTCTGAAACAAAAGACGATATATTATTTGGGGGGCATTCTAAAAACTAATTAATGTAAAATTAATTAATATAAAATTAAATCATGTAAAATTAATTAATATAAAATTAAATTATGAAAAATTAATTAATATAAAATTAAATCATGTAAAATTAATTAATGTAAAATTAAATTATGAAAAATTAATTAATCTAAAATTAATTGATATGAAAATTAATTAATATAAAAATGATAAATAGATAATTTGATTAAAATTTTATCAGTAAACATGTTTACTGTGGTTTCTCAATTACAAGTAGTTTCTCAACACAATGCTCAAATCATTTCATCATCATTTTTTCATTCTAAGTACGCAATTCATGCACGATGAAATTTTCGGTTTAAATTCATAAAGACAAATAAAATTAGTATTCGAAATTAATTTTTTTTTAAATAAGTATTTTTTTAACTTATGAAAACTTATAGCAATTTTATTTGGATTTCCAATCAAAATGCGTTTGAAAACGTTTCTTAGATTTTCATACACAATTGAAACTTGTTTTAGTATATTTTGAGGTGATGCCAAATGGAATATCCTGCCCTAGAAAACTTAGTCATAATGTTGCCGCCAAAGACCTGGAATTGCGCCAAACGCGGACTCGTGTACCGAATTGTTTTCTTTTTTCCCCTTCAATTTATTTATCCGAAAGAGCCGTAACTTTCGTTAACTTCTTCCGTGACACATAGAAATTAATTATGAAAATGATGCTGTGTTGAAGTCTAGAGCAGCGGTTATCAAACGGTGTTTCGCGGAACCCTAGGGTTCCGTGGAAGGGTCACAAGAGTTCAGAGAATTAGGACATTTTTAATCACTTACGATTTTTGAAATCTGTCATAAAATTTATATAATTTTTTTATTCTTGATTTAATTATCGTTCCTGTTATTTTTATTAAATTATTTAATTAAAATGCTTGTGAAAAAATAAAAAAATATTTTTTAATAGCAATATATTGAATGAATAATGAAAAGGATAATGAATCTGTATTATGCATAATTGAAAAACTGCATCAGTATTTCGTATCAAATTAAAATAACAATGAAGAAGTATTTTTCACTGATAATCATTCTCTGCATTTATTTTCGCCACTATTCCTTTTTATTTCAACTAAAACAACATTTCAGTTCATGCATTTTCATTTTAAGCATACACTAAAATTAAACTGTGAACTAGATTAAATGCCGCTTAAGACCTGAAAATCCAATTTTCTGACATAAGACCCAATTTTAAAACTAGTAAAGCGATATTATTAAAAAAAAAACTTCACATTTCATACATTCGTTAAATATTTTTAAAATAATGAAATTTATGTCATTAAATATTTTCAAAATAATAAAATTTAAATCATTAAATATTTTCCAAATATTTAGTAGCTCTTCTTTGATTAATTTACTCACAATTGCTAATGAAATTTATTAAATCTCGGGGTTCCGCTAAAAGAAGATTAATTTATTGTTCCATAGTTGAAAAAAATTTCGAACCCGCTGGTCTAGAGTCTTTTGCCCCCCCCCCCCCCNTGCCCCCCCCCCCCCACCTAATGACTAGCTATTGGCTATCATGGATGCATGAACGCAATTGTTCTGCAGTAGACTTTTTAAAGGATGCAGAGCCGGATTATACCTTTCGTAGGCCCTAGGCACAGAGCCGGATTATACCTTTCGTGGGCCCTAGGCATAGCCGTTTTTGGAAAATATTCGTGCCATTTTGAAAAATATTCGTAGCTTTCCGAACAAAACTAATTTCAAATTCGAAATCCCCATACCTGAATGTAGCAGTACTTGTATAAATGCGACAAAAAAATTGTTTCCTGATATAATTTATTGAAATTTATCGTATTGCATTTATTGCTTTGTAGAAGAAGTAGCTATTAATTTTTGAAAAATTATGTTGGAAAAAAAATTTTTTAGGTTTGTATTTAAATTTTTGATGAATCCGGGTGGCTCCTGTTATTCTTCAACGTGTTTTATTTTAAAATCTTATTGTTCTCTTTAGTTGAGTTTCTATGATATTACACCATACAGGGAATGCATAAGAATTCGCCGAACGATGGAAAGATTAAATGTTTTAGAAAAAGTTGAAATTCTCGTTCGTTCGTTGTAATGGAACTGGGCGTCTGAGGCCTTATGAAGTTGAAGTTCTCCTAGTCCTAGTGTTTTGATTTTATTGGGCACCTGGGCCGCGAAGCGACCCCTATCCCATTCATCTGGAATTTTAACACTGTTTTGGATGAGCATTGAGGTAAACAGGCAGTGGAGTTGCTTTTATGAACGCTTCAAGCACTTTTCTTGAATAACTAAAACGGAATCAAAAAATTAAACGAGCAGCTTGCTCTATAGTTGTGTTTTTTTGATTTTTGAGTTGTTCAGAATTGTATCGACATGAGGAAATGTTATTTTCAGAAAGGTTGATCATTTGCCTTGATAGTTATGATATGAGGCGTCGGAGGTGAAATGTGTAGTTCAAGTTCTCGCCTATGCCTATGTCACATAGTTATCTAAGTATCGGCCCCGTGAGGGGCCCCAACTCATTCATCTCAATGGGAAAGTTCTTAAAATACTGCCTAAGCAGATCTGAGGTAGATGTTGTAAATCAGGTGGGGCAGGAGATCGTCCGTGGTTGAGGTGGGCTTGAGGGTGATATTCCGTTGGCTAGGTCTTGAGTGTTGTGTCAAGTCCTATATATTAATTTAAATTCTTAGTATATAGTGGTGAACAAAATCATTTCAAACAAAGGTATTAAATCAGAAATAAAATTGTAAAACATAAAATTTACTGTCGTTTTTTATACATGAGGAAAACCTTCCGCTTAAAAGAGAGACGCTGGCATAATCACATGTGTTTGATGTGTTCTCTTTATTATATATCACTATTAACGTATTGCTGATCGGTCACGAGTTAACTCGTGTTTTTGCGGTCAAACGTTGGTGACCGGTCACGACTTAACTCGTTTTTTCGTTAGCAGTGATCTCGTGGTGACTATTTTAAAAAGTGGGCGTAATATTCCTTACTTTTCAAGTTTTACTATTTAATTCTCTGCCAATTTATTATAACTTTACGAAACCCTATATATTTGCAAAACTTGTGGTGTACCATTACACAAAGGTGAATGTTATACTTTTTATCATACGACATTAAAAATTAAAAAATTTTAAAGTTTATTTATATTGTTTTTACTTCCACATCTGCTTCCAAAACAATAGCCGGGCACTTGGGATAATTTTCAGAAAAGTTGCCGGTCAGCAATGTGTTAACAGAACGAACTTATTAAAATTTCAGCAACATATTATTGATTTTATCAATCAAGTCCGGTTTAACATTTATCAATAGTGAACTTTTTATATTTTCATTCAAAAAAAAAAAAAAAATTTATATAACTAGGGCAGAGCTTTGCGAAATGAAATTTCTTTCCTTATATAGACTCCTTCAAAGGCATTGCGAAACAATCGAAGTAATATATCGCTCATGAACCGAAAGTTGTACCCTTTTTGTAAGTTATTTTAATCACGTTAACTCGTCTGAAGTCTAACTTTCTGATAACAAAATTTCAGCGAGATAGTGATAAGTTTTTAATATCGTGCAAACGATAGGGACAAGAAGCATTAAAAAGAAGAAAAGTAATAAAAACAGATGTGTTATCGGATGTTGATTCCAAAAGGCAACCACATATAGTAAATCTTCGTAACATCTTCTTTACTGGCTGATAAGCAAATGATTCAAAAACAAGATAATGGTGTTGATTTAGAGTTGGATTAGAGCTTTAAAAATACGTTTCCATACGTTAAAATGAGAGCTTCTTTTTAAGCTAAAATTCAAAACAAATATATCTCGTATAAATCAAGTTTGCCTACTAGTTCAGAGTTGAACCATAATCTATGCATCTTGAATTATTCTACCTTGCATCTTGGCGACCACCATATTGTGGGAGCCGCCATGGTACAGAGAATGGAGCGCTCGCTATAAAATAAGATGACCCAGGTTCGAATCACAGAGGTGGCTAGTGTTCAAACCTTGCTCGCTCCAACCATAGTGCTGAAATTAAACGTAATTAGTGGTAGATGAATCATGGTGGGTTACAAACCCTAGCCCTAGGGTTTCTCTCTCCATGTGATGCAAAAAGTTCTTAACGAAGGCTACTTTCTCGCTATGATTGATCTAGAGGAGAACACTTGACTTCTGGGTTCAGTTCAGAATTACAAATCAAATGGAACATTGATAAACGTAAGCCCAAGTCCGCTGTTCAACACCGGTTATAAAATAAAATAAAAATCATGATGTGATGCTAAATTTAACAGTGTTTCCTTTTAAATTGAACCATGGTATCACGTGATCAATTTTAAGAAAAATTCATTTGCCCCTCCGGAAGTATGGCCATGTAACTGTTGTAGTAAGCTTTAAAAAATTTTGGTAAATCACGCCTCAAAATTTCGTACGGTACACGGATATTTTACAATTACAGCGGTTTTTAGTATACTGGTAACAAATTTGGGGAAAGCTTTTTAAGAAATACGGTAAAGTTATTAGTTATTTAAGAAAACTTTGCTTTTTGAAGACAATCCTCTTATTTTTAGAATGTAAATAAACTTTGATATTTGTTAAGTTTCATTGAATTATTGGAATGTCGAGGTAGTCACAATCATTTTAACACATTCACGCCGGGGTGACCCACTGGCGGGTCACGCTAGATTGTCTCATCGGGCGGCGAACCGGAGTAAAAACTGGTAACAAATAAATTTATTTTTTTAGTTTTTTTCCGGGAATAATAAAAATCCATAACTATCAATTGTTTTTAACGGATGCAATTTTTATATGGAATTGCTTCTTCGCCGTGATAAATTTCCTTACAGTGAATTGTTTGAGAATCCTCCCGAATATTATCTAATATTGAAATAGTTCTTCTACCAGTATTTTCTCTTTTCCGTCCCGCTTTCAGGCGCAACACCCGGCGTGAACGTGTTAATTCAGAAGTTAAATCATAAGATTGAGTACAATTTAATTTGACTGCAACTTAACCGGTTAACGCCCAGCGTCATATATTTAGGACAGTTCCTTTTTTCAAAGACATTCATTGTGGTGGGAAACTTTTTTCAGAATTTTCATTTATCTGGGTGAATTAAAAGATTCTCAGAGACCACAAAGATTTAGTTATTTCTGACTAGATCTAGAATTAAAAGGAGCAAGTACTTTTTGATCTATCAAAAACTTTTTGAATGCCCTAACAGTAGAAAAACCAATTAATTTCGATAATATATTATACCACCTTTTCCATAAAACCACTTCTTGTATCATTTCAAAATATAAAGTCGGGACAAAAGGGGTTAATGCGAGGAAAATCTCCGGCTTAAACCAGGAGAAGTTCACAAGTTTTACAAAGGACTTCAATAACTCTATAAGGTTTGTAATTACAGTCGGACTTCTATTTAACGAACTTCCATTTTGCGAATTTCTCTATTTTGCGATTTTTTTCGAGGAACTAAGAACATTTTGGAAACTTCTTCGCAAAATAACTTCCAAATGGCGAAGTGAATTTTCTATTCTACGAATTTTTATTTCGCATCCGCTTTCCCTGTTTCCCAAAATATTTCAAAACATTTCAAGCCTGTTAACGGATTTTATGGGGGAAACGACTTTGAATTGATTTTCGAAGCTGCTTAACTTTTAGAGAAAGCAGTAAAATCCCTTTCCCTGTTTTTTTTTGCATTTCAAACGAAAAACTCAGACAAGATTACCGGATTTTATCAGTAGCAATTAAACTTAAGAACGCATAATTTTATACATAAATTTAGCTTTTTTTTAGTTGAAAATGTATGCTGCACGATAGTGTAACACTTGATAATGTTTTGCTGTATTCTTGCTTTCGATGCAGATTTCTTTCATGGCTAAGATTTATAAAATAAACAGTAGATACTAGTTTACAAGATAAAGGTGTATCAGTTACTACTTTAATTATATATAGTGTTTATGAATTTAAAGCCTGTTTCTTGTTGTCTAAGTATT
The DNA here is from genome assembly GCF_043381705.1 of Parasteatoda tepidariorum. Lineage (NCBI taxonomy): Eukaryota > Metazoa > Arthropoda > Arachnida > Araneae > Theridiidae > Parasteatoda > Parasteatoda tepidariorum. Next base: position 60,675,079 of record NC_092212.1, on the reverse strand, counting down.
TCAACAGGTGATTTTCTATTTATCGAATTTTCCATTTAACGAACTTATTGTCGGGATTTAGCGACTTCGTCGAATAGAGGTTCGACTGTATTTCAGCGACTACAACCTTATTTTCTAATGTACCCTTTTTATGTATCCCCTCGAATAAATTACACCCCCTCCCCGGGAAATTTATTCGAGGTTGTCCTGGGCAGTCCCTTACCTCTCAACGCCTCTGACTAACCCGTATAAAAATTTCGTGGAACATTCACCATCCTTCATTAGCTTTGATTGTTTTGAACTGAATCATGAAAAACATGAATGACTGACCACGTGAAAAAAATGTGCGTCTTATTCTTCAACTGAGAGATGTCCGGAGATTGCACACACGATAATATAAACATTGAAAAATGAAAGATCAGCGATGATATATGAGCTATTTTCGATAAGACATTCAGGTTTAAAGCCCTTTATTCTTGTAAAATCTTACGCACTTATAAGAGAAAAATAGACCTTTCTATTATTATTATAATTATTTTTAATATTTATTGCCATTGCTGTCGCTGCTGTATCAGAAACTTTACATTGATTGGTATTCTTACTTTTATAAATCAAAAACTTTAAAATGGAACTTTATAATGCGATGAAACAATGGTAAAAATTAAAGAGTAATTGCAACTTTTAAAATTTTTCGATTTGAGTTTCCCTTGTGAATTTACAAAATTACTTCGATAAATTTTTTTCTTCTAAACTAATGTAACTTTTAATGCTGTTTTTTTCAGCAGGTTACGTTTAATAATTTAAACTTATTTAATGCTGGATTAAAATTAAAAGAATAAATAAATGAAAAAAGAAATCGAAATAACGCGTTGCTAGCGAATGTTCATTTTATTTATAGACATATAAAAGTAAAAGTTTATATATGTATATAATATAATAATTAATGATAATTAGGGCAAAAGCATCCGTCTTGCTTAAAATTGCTAAAAAAAGTATGCATACAAATTAGCTAAGGTATTACTCAAAGTAAAGATAAGATTTGAATTTTAATTAAAGAAATACTAGATTTATTAAAATTAATGATTAGCAATTTTTACGGCAAATTGAAAAAAACAAACTGTTTGCACTCTAACACTAGCCCCTACCTATTTACGCATTTGGTATTTCTAAAATATCTTACTGGAAGCAATCAAGTATTGTTTTCGAGCTTTAGAAGAAAGAAAAGGATAGTATTGCCAAACGCACAATTAGGCATAAGTACAATGAATACCTGTTACAATACCATGAATTATGCATCATAAACTATTTCCACCTAAGATTTAGTAAAATCCTTGTTCATCTTCATTCAAAGGGGATTCAAGATGTTTTACATTTATTGTGTAGTAACATCAATGGAAAAAATGGCTTAAATAGTTTTTTTGAAACTTATTCTTATTTCAATGACTGAATTTTGGTCTCCACAAAGTAAAGCAATGAGCGGTTGATTGTGGATGTTTTAATGGACATTAAAATGACATTGTGTCAATTGAATAGCAAATGGGACTTCATGCATCATGTTATAATGGGAGGGTCGCTGTAATGGGGTTTGTACTTGGTCAAATCAATCACACTGAATGCAAGAAAATCACGTATGCTGATTCTGAGATACAAGCGAGAACTTGATCAGCGAGTTTTTTAAATTAAGATTGATATGCTTAGCCACAGTAGTGCTGCCATCTTGTGGCAAACGATTAAACTTTTCATAAGGGTTTCGAATAAAACTTTTCAATTTTATTTCATAAAAATTGAATCAAATAAGCTGATGAAAATTTTTGAAAATATTTTTCATGAAAAACCTAAATTCTTGAAACATATATTTTTGCATTTTATAATTTATCTGATTCAACTGTAACAAAAAGTTTTGCGTGACAGCTGTGGGACTAACGAACCGTAACCATGCTCGTAATCTTTGTTTTGTTTACTAACAAATGCACCTGGTAACCGGTAGAAAACGAAAGTTTCTTCCCATTAATATATTAAATATAGCTTTATTTCGATAAACATATTACTTGTAATTTATTTTCTTTCAGGATTATTAAATATATTTTATAGCATTATGCTGTGATTGGTGATTCCGAAGTCGCTAGTAAGGCAGATAATTTGTACGTTTGAATATTTGGGACTGATTCTAAATTAAAATATGATCAAGCGAATACCTTTTTCTGTTATAAAAATTACGGGTGAAGATGACTATTATCCAGCGGCTGAATTAAATAATCAACGCCCAACTGCTAGAGGTTGGATGTCACCAAAGTAAGCCACAACTGATGGTAAAATTTAAAAAAAAAAAGATGTTTTCTGTTCAACCCTTGCTGGCTAACGCAAGAAATTTTTTCATTTAACTTTTGCATAAGTTTCTAATTTTTTTTAAAATTATTTCCCTTAGGTAAATTTAGTAATTGTGTAAAAAAAAATATTTTGACGGATATAGTGTACAATAGAGCGCCCCTTGTATTGTGCACTGTAACTTGGAACTTTTACTGTACATATTTTCCTATTTTTGTATCACTATTCTTATAATTACAAAAGGAGCACTCTATTGTAAATTTCTACCAGATTTCAAACCATCGCATTAATATTGGGAAAATCACCATATTGGCACCTACCCCAAAATAATAGAACATTTTGGCAATTTTTGAAAATTCTGCAAGAAAAATTGCCCGAAGTAGAAAATTTACTCAAAAAAGCTTGGCTCTAGTGTTTTTCTTTCAAAGTAGATAAAATCTAGGGTAACAAAAATTTCATTTTATTTTTTTAGGAAGAATTTATTTTTTAATTTATATCTTTCTGAAATATATTTTGTCCAAAAGCTTTTGCCTAGTATGCAATAGGTGCATTGATAAAATCATCTAATGTCATCAGTTACCGTTGAATGAACACTTTCAATTCTTAATAGATGAAAAACTTATTTTAAAAGTACTTTAGAATTGAAACTACTTTAGTTGTTGTTGTTTCTATTGCCCGCTTGCCATGCTAGCAAGCCTGCTTGGGAAACCAAGCAAATTTAACGTAGAGGGTGCATTTCTAGTTTTTCAGTGTCATTATTTATGACCAAGAATACGATTTCAGCCACACTCACAAATGTCGCAGCCTGATTTACAGGACGGACCCATTCATACATCTATTCATTAATCCACAGATCTTAATTTTGACCTGAACAAGAGAACGATCAATCTCCAATTCAGTACCTATAGAGGTATTCATCATTTGTTATGGGAAGTTGGAGAACTTTGTGATCTGGACTGATTTAACATGCACCAGTCACCATTTAATGCACATGGTTTCTTTGGATTCGAACTCCTGTCCTATCCTGGCCTGAAACTACTTAGTACAGAAGACATGTTATTTTGTCTCGTATTTATGTTCATTCTTAAACAGTAAAGCAAGCAAAAATTCAGTAAATGATAAATTTTTTCATGATTAATAAAAATCATTATTTATCTGTTTCGGGAGGATGTGAAAAAACCTATTACCACCATACCTATACTAGTATTTAAAGTTCTTATTTCTACAGCTCTTATTACCAATTACCACAATTAATTAAGCATCACCGGAATTTATATTAGTCTTGCGATTTTTTGCTCATCCTCTAAAATGTATTAATACCTTTTTTTAAAATCTTATACAATATAATGTATCGTGAATATGATTAATAACATTTAATATTATTAATTGTGATATTAAAAATACAGAATTTCTATTCAGCTTTTTTAAAATAAATAAATTTATGTGTATCCTTTTAAAAATCCTGATTTTTCCCTTTCTCCTTCACCCCAACATAAAATTCTTGCTTGATTATTACAATAATTTGATAAAAAAACTTTTCTTATTTTTAATTACGATTTTATTAAATAATCAAAATGTATAAAATTCCCCTGAGATCACTTTTATCAAAACTTTTGTAGATTTTGTTCCTATCCCCAAGTAATCATCTTACGATTGGAAATGAGGTCAAAACTGTGCAAATTTCAACTTTTGTCACATCCATTTTCTATTGGTAATATAACTTTCTCTATGTTTTTTAGTTTTCCTATTACTATTACTGCTTTAATTATTTTTAGTATGTTTCTATATTAGTTTAATTAGTCATTTTTTACTGGTCACTCATTTTTTTTATTGTGCATTTTATTTCAGCTTCCAAAATTGAACTGCTTGTGGGTGATGTGAAAAACACTCTGCCTGAATTGCTTCAAAATGTTTCGTGGGAAAAACAAGGGTTAGTATTTGTTTAATTTAATTATATTTGCTTAATTTTATCAAAAAAATTTGTTTTTCAAAATAAATAAATCTCCAATATAACTTACTGCATAATTTTTAATCAAATTTCTTAGAATTTTTTTTATTGATTTCTAAATAATTAAGTTTTTGAGATAGTACAAATTAATAATTGTTTTACATATTTTATGCACGCATTTTAATTTCTTGTCACTTTTATTTTGCTGCAAAAGTTATTATTATTAAAGTTGTATTTTTTGAAAAAATATTCTGTTTTGCAATATTTAATAAATCTACATGAAGAACTTTTTTGAAAATTGAGGCATTCTATCTTAGTTGATATAGCTTCTTTAATACAGAGCCTTAAAATCTAATGAAAGCATTTCCCCCCCCCCTTCTTATTGGATTTGTGGCGCCCATTTGTTTGGCTGTAGAATTATTAGCTGATGTTATAATAGTTTTAAAATAGATAGGAATCGCTTGTGTGAACTTCAAGCTCTGTTTGAATTATTTTTTTCTTACAATAAGATTTATTTCTCTGATGAACAATAAGAATAATTTTTTTTTTATCAAGTCAGAAATAAAATTAATTCATTTTAAAACTCATATTTTTATTTCTCTCATATTAATTGCTGAAATGCATGTCATTGAAAAAAAAAAAGGATTACTGAATAAATATCCATTTTGGAACTCTGCTTTTAGTTAATAAATATGTTTAACAGTTGTGTATACAACCTGAATTAAAAATGCCATTTGTTTTTAGTGATATTCCATTATCCGACAACTTGGGGACCAATTTCAAAGCTAGGGAATTCAGATCTGCTAATTTAGATATTATTGCCAAATTTGTGAAGATTATTCTTCATCAAAACCATGTAAATAAACTAAATCTGTGTAATCAGGTTTGTATTTTTTAATTATTTAATATTCTGTATTTTAATTATATGTATAATTTCAAATTATTCTTCTTACTCTAGAAAACAAATTATTTATTAACTTTTGTTACACTATTTATTAACAAAATAACATATTAAAGAATTAATTCTTTATTGTGTTATTTACTAATAAATATTGTTTCTGATATCTGATTTTATCAGTTTTCTGAATCTTTAAAGAATAACAATTATTAATCATACACAAGACTTTTTCATGTTAGGTAATAATGCCTATTTAAATAATAAAAAAAAAACATAATAAAATATTTTTTGTAACAATTATTTTACCAAAGGAACTAGAACATTGGTTGTTCTGTTGGAAGGAAGTGGGCTTATTGAAGGGCATGGACCTGCTGAAAATACTTTATACTTATAATAATTATACTTGTTAATAATGCTTTGCATTTAGTTCATCCAAGCTTATTCATGGTCAATGTTTATACTTCTGATTATTACTTCAAATAGTGCAGATGTAGATATTGTTTATGACATTGTTTGGACAAAATTAGAAACAATAGGTACATTCATATGTTTTCATTAATAAGCATTTGAAAAAGACTTGAGTATGTAAAAGTTTCCTTTTCGCTTGTATTTTATAAACTACCATGCTAAATTGGGCATGTAAAAATTTCTGGACCGTTTGATCTCTGATTGTTGGTAGTCTTACATTTCATAGAATGCCAATTAGAAATTTCATTTAAATAAAATATTTTTCTTTTTTACAGATTTTAATTATAGATTTTTTTCTCCGTAAAATCAAGGACTTAAAAATGACATTACTTTGGTTTGAGATAATTATTGTCATTCACTGATAACAAAGTTATTATTTACTAAAAACATATATAAATACAATGCTAGAAAATAGTATTACTTAACTTTAAGTGGAAATAATGCAAATATATTTTAAATATAATTTACTTGAAATTAAGTTTCAATTTAAAATCCTATTATTTTGCATGCAAAATTTTGGAATTTTTAACTCTTTCTCAATTGTTTTGCACACCAAATTTATAAATTTTTTATTCTTTCTCTATTTACTCTTTGTTCAAATTTGTATGATTGTTTCCATTGAATATTTAAGTAAAATATCAATGAATTATTCGGGGAACCTTTCAGAACATAACCGAGTTTGATTGTTAATTAAAGAATGATATTGTAATTTATATTTAAAGCTTTAAACGGAATATGTTTAAATATAATTCTGAATTAATTTTTATTCAAAATGTTTTCGATAAATGTTCCTTAAATGTATTATAAACTTTATTAAAAATATATTAAACAGTTGACATTTTTTCCTCCTGGTTTTCTTCGATTACTCTCAAAACATTCTGTAGACAAAAAAAAAGACAAAAAAAAAAAAAAAAAAAAAAAAAAAAAAAAAAAAAAAAAAAAACACGAAATTTAAAATAATAAATTACATAACTGTATTTTCCTTATTTTTGTGTTTGTGTTTTTGTAAATGTAAGGAAAGAAATATTTCCTACTTATTCAGTCTTATAAAACAATGAATACATTAATTGATGATAAATTTTAATAGTTTGAGAAAAATTTGAGTTTAGCGGTTGTTGAAAAACAGTTTGAAAATTTATTGTTTAACTTTCATGTCATATATAAAGCAATATGAAATTTATTCCTTTTATTTTTTGCTCATTGTGCTTTACAGGTCGGCATCATCGCTGTCAACGTTATAGGGGAAGCTATACTTGATGGAGGCCCAATCAAAGCTCGACATTTGGTAAAATTTATTCTCAGTTAGCTTCGGTATATACATAAAATATTTTTTGTATGGCTAATATGAGTCATTGTTAATTCTGTAAATTTAAGGGTATGATATTTTAATTACAAAGTTTGCTTAAGTTTTCTCACTTAATTTAGGTCTCGGGAATTATTTACCACATTGTTTAACATCTGAAAATTGAGAGTATATAAGTAATGGGTCATTCTCACTGAAAAGGTATAAATAGACTAAAAAAATTTCTTAAATTAAAGTAATTAAAAAAGTTATAAAAATGACATAAATGCCTTTATTTATTTTTGTTGTATGTCCTTATAATAATGGGCAAGTTTTCTATTTTATTTTTTACAAGATTTAAAATATTTTAAATTCTGCCTTGTCCACGGAGGAGATGTAATAGTCAAGGGAGGAGACATTTTATGTTATAAAATATAAAATGTCAATGAAGACTAATTCATTAATTATTGGGCACACACAACTGATATGAGTTTATCATTAATAAGTAAATAATAAAATCTTTCATTATTAGAGATAGAGCTACTTCCGATTAATCATGCTGCTATGAAAGGAAACATCAATTTTTAACCTAAGTGTACAATTTCTTAAGTAACTCTTACTGAATATTAATAAATTAAAATGTAAAGACTATTGAAATAAAAATTCAGACTCCACATGAAACTTGAGTGTTAAGGGTACTCTTTTGTGACCATTTTATGCAAGTTAAACATACTGTCATCCAAATAACGTTTTTGTTTTTTCTCTTTTCTTCTTGTTATTGTTTCTTTTTTCCCTGGGCACAAACGGCTATCAATTCCTAGAAATTTAAGTACATTTAATAACGATTTTTCTGTTAAATCTTTTTCTGATACAAATTTTAAAGTTTCTTGCTCTTTTTTTCACTCACTTTCTTCAAACAATATAGAGTTTTCTTTTAATTTCTGTCTAGCTTATCTCATACTAAGTTTTTTCTGTTCCCTTCTCCTTTGCATTTGAACATTTGATTGCTTTCTTTTCTTAAATTTTGGTTTTGCAATTTTTTTCCTTAAATTTGAAGAGAAAAAAAATGTTAAACATCACAGAAATTATTTAGAAAAATTTCCAATATTTACTTATCCGATAAGAAAAAGTTAAACTTAATTGATTTTCTTTAAAAATAGAAACAAATTAACACATTTGTTCCATTTTAAAAAATATCAATTAAAAGAAAATAGTTTTTTAATTATTAAAATTGTATTATGGTTATCTAACACATTGTCTCTTACATTGACTGTGTCTTCTCCTCCGTGGACTTGTTATGTCCACGGAGGGGACGTCCACGGAGGAGACAAAAACTAGTTCTTGAATTTTTCTGATTTTTAATTTTAAAGTTACAAAAATGGGGCAGTTCTTTTTGTTAAATATACTATTTTTGCAATCTAAAATTCATCTATCAAAAATAAAATAATTTTCTCTTACCTTCTTTATGATGTCCACGGAGTATACGGTGAGAACTTTGCCAAACCCCAGTTGAACACAACAATCCAAAACTGACACCAAAGAGAACAAAAACAACTGATATTTAACATTAGAAAATGGAATGGTTACCCCTCCCAGCAGCTGTCTTATAGGGATTTCGCATATGCTGCCCTTTATTGCATATTTACAGAACTATATTAATTGTCCACGGAGGGAGACATCATTTTTGATGGACAAAGTTTACTAGTCATTTATTTTATAAAAATAATTTTTTTTTAAAAAAATATTAAATGAAAAGCATTTAACTAGGTAAAACTACAAAAATCATTAAAATAACATTTAAATTGTTTAACAGCCATTAAAAATTATTTTGTGTCACAGACGTAGGGACGTCCACGGAGGGGATTTTGAAGTTATGTTTATTAAAAAATAAGAATGAAATATTAAATACATTTAGCAGAAATGCATATAATTTGTTAGTTAAGAACTTCAAGAAAAATGATAAAGAAAAATATTAAGAAATCTGGTGTATTTCCTAATATTTATTAATCAGGGACTTAAAAAATCACCTTTTTGTGAGAATGACCCTAATAAATAAGTAAATTTAGTAATTTAAAAAATTATCTTGCCAAAATAATTCATAAAAATATTCAACAATTTTGGTTGTTTATTTTAGGTAAAAGACATTTGAAACAATTCTTAAGATATGTTTTGAGCAACTTTTACAAAATATCAGTTGTTTTTTTTATATTTTTTTAGCTCTATCTGTGAACTGAAGTATAAATGCTTTTATGTCTTTATCTGTTATTTCTTACGAATCATTTCTTCATATATGTTTTCAACAATGTTGATGTTTAGTTTCATAATCAATGTTAAAATCCAAATATTTAGCTTTTGACAAGACAAATAAACTTATTGCTTAAAAAGTTGCTGTTATCATGATCAGCTTATGTTTCATCTTTTAATATTTTACATAACCAACAGTTTACAATTTTCTTCCAATCATTAACAACATTAAGAAATACATACTATTCATCTGTTAGTCCTTATAGCCATTCCAATATTAAACTAAAGCAATCAAAACCAGTCTTACGATTTTTGTTTGTTTGCTCTTTGAAGCAGTATTATAAGGAGGCACCTCTGCAAAATCTTTAGTACACGATTTGGGTCATTCTCACTGAGAAGGTATAAATAGACTAAACAATTTTTTTAAATTAAAGTAATTAAAAAAGTGATAAAAATTACATAAATGCCTTTATTTATTTTTGTTATATGGCTTTATAATAATGGTCAAGTTTTCTATTTTATTTTTTACAAGATTTAAAATATTTAAATTCTGCCTTGTCCACGGAGGAGATGTAATGGTCAGCGGAGGAGACATTTTATGTTATAAAATATAAAATGTCAATGAAGACTAATTCATTAATTATTGGGTACAGCTGATATGAGTTTAACATTAATAAGTAAATAATAAAATATTTCATTATTAGAGATAGAGCTACTTCCGATTAATCATGCTGCTATGAAAGGAAACATCCATTTTTAACCTAGTTGTACAATTTTTTAAGTAACTCTTACTGATTATTAATAAATTAAAATGTAAAGACTATTGAAATAAAAATTCAGACTCCACAGGAAAGTTGAGTGTTGCGAATACTCTTTTATGAACATTTTATGCAAGTTAAACATACTGTCATCCAAATAACGTTTTTGTTTTTTCTCTTTTCTTCTTGTTATTGTTTCTTTTTTTCCTGGGCACAAACGGCTTGTTCTATCAATTTCTAAAAATTTAAGTACATTTAATCACGATTTTTCTATTAAATCTTTTTCTGATACAGATTTTAAAGTTTCTTGCTCTTTTTTTTAAATTTTTTTTTTTACTTTCTTCAAACAATATAGGGTTTTCTTTTAATTTCTGTCTAGCTTGTCTCATACTAAGTTTTTTCTGTTCCCTTCTCCTTTGCATTTGAACATTTGATTGCTTTCTTTTCTTACATTTCGGTTTTGCCATTTTTTTCCTAAAATTTGAAGAGAAAAAAATTTTTAAACATCACAGAAATTATTTAGAAAAATTGCCAATATTTACTTCTCCGATAAGAAAAAGTTAAACTTAATTGATTTTCTTTAAAAATACAAACAAATTAACACATTTGTTCCATTTTAAAAAATATCAATTAAAAGAAAATAGTTTCTTAATTATTAAAATTGTATTATGGTTATCTAACACATTGTCTCTTCCATTGACTGTGTCTTCTCCTCCGTGGACTTGTTATGTCCACGGAGGAGACAAAAACTAGTTCTTGAATTTTACTGATTTTTAATTTTAAAGTTACAAAAATGGGGCAGTTCTTTTTATTAAATATACTATTTTTGCAATCTAAAATTCATCTATCAAAAATAAAATAATTTTCTCTTACCTTCTTTATGATGTCCACGGAGTATACGGTGAGAACTTTGCCAAACCCCAGTTGAACACAACAATCCAAAACTGACACCAAAGAGAACAAAAACAACTGATAGTTAACATTAGAAAATGGAATGGTTACCTTTCCCAGCAGCTGTCTTATAGGGATTTCGCATATGCTGCCCTTTATTGCATATTTACCGAACTATATTAATTGTCCATGGAGGGAGATTTCATTTTTGATGGACAAAGTTTACTAGTCATTTATTTTATAAAAATAAATTTTTTTTAAAAAAATATTAAATAAAAAGTTACTATAAACATTTAACTAGGTAAAACTGCAAAAATCATTAAAATTACATTTAAATTGTTTAACGGCTATTAAAAATTATTTTGTGCCACAGACGTAGGGACGTCCACGGAGGGGATTTTGAAGTTATGTTTATTAAAAAATAAGAATGAAATATTAAATATGTTTAGCAGAAGTGCACATGATTTGTTAGTTAGAACTTTACGAAAAATTATGAAGAAAAATATTAAGAAATCTGCTGTATTTCCTAATATTTATTACTAAGGAACTTAAAAAATCACCTTTTTGTGAGAATGACTCATTTAACCTAATAAAATATCCACTTTAATATCCTGCATGGTAGTTTCTAAAGCTCAAACTGAAAATTGCTTAATTTAATTATTTTTAAAGTTAATCTCGTAATATTAACATAAAATAAATTTAAATTTCCATTTTAAATTATTGATTTAATTTTAATCCTTTTTTCCTCTTCATTTTTTAAAATATTAAATGCTTTTGGAATCCAAATTGTGTTAGACAGTAATTCAGAAATTCATTAAATAATTTTGCCTTTCTTTTATTTCTATGGAAATAACTTAAGCTTTAAACAGTATTATGTTAGACAGTTACCTGGAAATCATTTTATATTGAAATTTTTACCATGGAAATTACTTTGGAAAAACTTCTTCATTATTATAAGTAACTAAAAGAAAATTTCTCAATAACAGTAGAAAAGCTTTATTATATTTAACTTGATATACTTCTACAGAATTTAATTTCATCGATTTGGCCAATGAAATAAAGAGGAATAATTCAAACTGAATTCTAAAACTTTTTATTTGGAATATATTTTTTTTTTTGTAGTTTAAATTGTTTTGTGATTATGTTTGACTTTTACTTACAGGCAGATGAACATGGTATCACTAACAGGTATTCCATTTCATCAATAAATATTATGCTTTAAAATTATGCACCATTATCCCATATTATCCCATTATCATTTATTATCCCATTTAAATTTGTTAAGTGTTTTTTTTCTAAATTTTATTTTACTTTGCTCAATATTTTTAAATAAATAGTACTAAAAGCAAATCACCTATTTACTCATAAAAATTTTTATTTGTGATTATTACATTAATATGGCTTTTACAAATTTTTAAAAAAGAAATTGTTTAAATTCTTATAAATCTTAATATCAAATTTTACTTTAAATTTCCAGGGCTCAGAATATCACACAATATGAAGAGCTGCCCTTTAACATGTATGTGGATGTGGAAATTGCGCAACTCATCAGAGCTCTTGACAAGAAGAAACAAAAATCTATTTCAGGTAAAATGAATAATTAAATTCTATACTAATTTTACTTAAAGCTGAATAATGTTAAAAAAAATAATTTATGCATAATTAATTTTCAATTTCAATGAAATTTTGTACTTGATTAAAACATTAAAATAATTTTTTTGTTGCATTTCAAATATTTACTATTTACTAAAAATCTTTAATCAAAACATTATTTTTAAAATCTGAAATCCTCTAGAAAATACCATTTTTGTGATAAAATGGAATCTTTATAATGTCGTCAAAATATTGTAGGAAAAACAGTTCATGAGGACATTTTTTTAAACCAAAATTTATGTTNTTCAGGTATATATATCAAAAAATACTGCTATGAACATAGTACAGTAGGCATCTGATTATCTGAACTAATGTGGTGGAAATGTAAGCCAGATAACAAAATAGCCAGATAGGACAAAAATCCACTTGCTTATATAATCAAAATATGTTTAACACACTTTAATATAAATAATTAGAGCAAAAAAATTAAAATGCAAAAATATTCAAGGTTTTTTCATAAACTACACAGATGTGAAAAATTATGACTAGAAATAGTCATGACTACTATAGCATTAGCATTCCTCAGTTTCGCTCTCTGCACCCATTACGTTGAGTTTTACAAACAGCTTGTTCCTATGTTGTTGATTCTTTTTACCAGGCCATATAAACCGGACTTACTGTTGTAGGTTTTTTTTTTTTTTTTTTTTTTTTTTTTTTTTTTTTTTTTATTTTGTTTTTTTTTTTTTTTTTTTTTTTTTTTTTTTTTTTTTTTTTTAAATGAGCTATTTTGACACATGTTTTAACTTTTTTCATAGAACTCTTTCTTAAATTAATCTCTCCAGCCGTAAATACTCTGGACGAAGCAGTTTCGAAAAGGAATCATACGTATTGTCTTAAAACTTATAAAAATAGAAGCTATTTTAAGCATTTTTCTCAATACAAAATTCACATTTTTTAGCCCCCACTTTTTACAAATTGTTATAAACATGGTACTACATTTTATTTGTTTATTTATTCATTCTGGCTTGAAATTCAGTTGTTTAGTTTAAGATCAGTGTTGTTTAACTTTGTGCATAGTAGTTCTTTTTAAAATCATGTCTTTTATAAAATTTAGTGATAATATAAAAGTCAACTACAAAAATGAGAAACTTTTTCTTGTTCAGTGCTCAGAATAAAAAAGCGGACCAATCTGAATTACTTTTGATCTAATGATTGCATCCTCATGTTCTAGGACTTAATCTTAAAGGTTCAAGTGGGTGACCTCAAATATGTTAATTAATTACTGCAGATTAATCATTAAGATGGAGTCCTAGAATGTGAAGATCCAATCATTAGATCAAAAGTTATTCAATGTGGGGCATTTTTTGTTCACTGTACATGTAGTATTAATTACTCTAATGTTATGAAAAATTTGTTTCTTTAATAAATTAGTAATTTTATAACACTTTAATGACTCAGTTGTATGTTTTGTTAACATATTACAGAATTATTTTTAGCTTAAATCCCATTTCTTTACATTGTTATCATATTTTTTAAATATATGAATTTGTTTTAGATGATCGATTTGTGTATGCAAAGAAACTCAAATATGCTCAAAACCAATTGCTGAAAGTAACAATGCTCATAAATAAAACCAATTTCAGTTTTACATTTTCACATTATTTTGCAAATTACAATTCTTCTTTACATCATAATTCTGCTATTATATTTTATTTAAGTTTTCAATTTATTGCACATTAACAAGTTTTATTTGCATGGAACTGCTATTTATATGCATGTAAAGCTAGTGCACCATAATCAAAACTTAACATAACTTTCAATTTAGTGACCGGATTATTACATTTTCAGTTGCCAACTGTATCACTTGAGGGATCATTAATAAGCAGTAATTTATTATTAATGTATGGATTTAGTAGTTTGGTTTCTCTAAATAAAATTGTAGCACTTCTCAGTGCTAATTCTAATTTTAAAAATATTATGTGCCTAAAATATCTACTATAAAAGTTGTGAGTTCTTCTGTATTGTATTTTCATAATTTGAATTTCTTAATCTAATGTTGAATTAATTACTGTAATTATAAAAGTCTATTCCTAAAATTGTAAAATTGAAGGCTAAAAAAATTATTTGTAGAGATAGGTAAATTATGATTATTAATTATGTTATTTATCAGAAATTAGGTACATTTTTCATTATGCAATTCTTTTGTTTATTTATAAGTATTTTTATGAAAAATGATAAAATTCTAAAAAAAAATTTATCATTTCTTTCTTTATACAATCAATTTTAAAAATATAGTATTTTGTTCATAAATTTATTATTAATTGTTCACCGTTAGCAAGGAATTACGTTTTCTTTTATTCTAGTAAAATTTTTTTCTAGTATTTAATTATAAATCTTATTTAATCTATTTGTTGAATTTATAATTGGTTGAGTTTTGTTTGAATGATTATTTCTTAAATAGAGGGTGTAAAAAATTAAAAAATTCGAAATAATTTAAAACAAAATCATACAAAACAATGACAAAATCTATCATTTTTTTTAATTTACTAAAGCATTTTACTGTTTTAATTGATAGACTATAAAACTATCTAAGTGCTACTTTTTATATGTAATTAATTTATTATTGGTCGAGTCCTGTTGTATAATTAATTGTTGGTTAAGTCTGGTGTAAAAAATGAAACAAATATCAAACCTAAAGAAGCTTCTAACTTAAAAAACGTTAATATGGTTTTTAATTATGAATTATACATATGGTTTTGAAATATTTTATTACTTTAAAGTGTAACATAACAATTCATAGTTTTGTTTTTGAAAATTTAGAAAAAATTATTGTAAATTTCACAAAATATTAACTTGAAGTGAAAAATTAGTTTCTAAGATTTCTTTGTCTTATTATGTAAAGAATTTGCTAGTCTATGTATATTTGTACTCGTGTGATTCTTGTTATTTTTTTTAAAGTTAAAAACTTAATACTTTAAATTAAACTGCTATAAAGGTGAAACACATTTGAAGTGTTGTAATGCACTCTTTAATGCAGAAATGTGTTTTATATTAACTTCTTTTTCCACATCAGTTAAAATGTACTTCTTGCTTAATCGAATTTTGCGTAAATTACACTTTTTTACTTTTAACTTAAATATTTGCACTAAATTTTTTTAAAGTAGTTTATTTCATCTATGTCCTAAAATTTTTATAAAACTCATTTATTCAATTTATAGAATAAAAATTTGAACTTTTAAAATTGTTGAATAAAAATTTTTCAATTTCAAGTCTTAATTTCTGTTAATTCATTACCTGTCTTAAACATTATAGATTGGTGAAAAACTAGGAAAGCTGGATATCGAGAAAGAAAATGCTATAGAAAAGGAAGATTTTGATCTGGCTCACGTTAAAAAAGAAGAAATTGAAAAAATTAGGCTTGATACATATAAAAGGCTTAATATTTCTCATTTAATGGAAATTGATGGGGTATGTACATTTAAAATTTTTCCAACTAGTACTTATATGGATATTGTCATATCGAAATTTCAAATTATTTTTTATTTTAGAAAGTTATTAAAGAAAATGATGAAGACGGTGAGTCAAAATTAAGTTATTTAAATTGTTCTAAAACCTCTGTTTAATGATTCTTTTGTATCTTTTTTTAAAACTCTTTTTTATCATCCATAACCAATTTTTTTATGTATTCTTAAACCCTTATTCTATTTTGCTTACATATTGGCATTCTCAAATATTGTTACTATTTATTTTTGTTGTAATTTTGTAAATAATTATGTAACCTTCTAATAAAAAACTGCTATGACAAATTAGGCATACTGTTTTACTGATTTTTTATGTAATTCCTTAATTCCTTAAAAAATTATCAAGGATATTTAATATGTGAAAATAAGTATATCTACATATATATGTGAAGCAGTTTTTTTCTCATATTTTTAGTATTCAAAGTATTAACATGATTTCATTAAGTATATTTAGTATAAGAAATATTTAAAAATCTTTTTCAGTCAGAAAAAAATATTCTACTTCATATCTGTTAATCTATGGTAAATTATATGATTCAGGGTGGCCACTGGACAGGGAAAATTGAGGCATATATGAAGTATTAAGGGTCATCTTCAGACAGAAAAAATATTCTTCTCGTTTAACTTATGAAGAATCATGAGATTCAGTGTTGCCAGAGGACTGGGAAAAACCAGGCATATTAATATTAAGGGCCATCTTCAGAAAGAAAAAATATTCCACTTCTCTATTAACCTATAGAGAACTATGTGATTCAGGGTGACCATGGCAAAAATAAGGGATTTATGAAGTATTAAGGGCCATCTTCAGGTGGAAAACGTATTCTTCTTCTTCTTGTTTAACCTATGGAGAATTATATGATTCAGGGTGGCCACAAAATAGAAAAATCAGGGAGAACAGGAAAAAAACAGGATGTACGAAGTATTAAGGGTCATTTTCAGACAGAGTGAATATCAGGTTGCTTCTTTGTTAACCTATGGAAAATTATATGATTGCAATTTCCTAGTATATTTATTAAATTTATATATTTTAAAATTTCTTTACTTATATATTAAAAAGTAGTCCGAAATTAATATTTTGTACTATTTTTTTGTTTCATTTTATTCAATGAGTATGTTCCATTGAACTTAGTTTTTTTTCCATTGAACCAAATTTTAATATTGTAAATATTTGTAATTTTTTTTAAAAAAGTTGTTATAAAAGTTTTAAAAACTTTCAAATATATTAACTATCTTAAAATTTTATATTTGATTACTCAGTTCAATAGAACACATTTCATTGAATGAAATGAAACAAAAAATATTAAACAGTTGCTAAAAGAAAATTAAAAGGGAGATTTTTGTATAATTCTCCATTAGTTAGCACCTGCAGAATTCTCTATTAATATAAAAATAATAATTTTTGCCATAGATATTCTATTCTGTCTGCTGAGGGTGCTTTATTGTAGAAGTTTTGCATAGACTTGCTGAAAATTTAATGCCTATTGTACCAAAATAAACAAATATTTTATATATTTATGTAGAATAATTTAATATAAATATAAATGAACTGTAAATTTAAATTAAATGCAAATTAAAATAAATATAAAGAAATACTGTAAATTATGGCATTTTCTAAATTTTTCTTCTTTTTATACAATATTTTATACAATATGACAGATAACGATACTTTAGATACTTTTTAAGATTCTTTTTTAGCTAATGTAATGGATTTTGAATCATGGGGACTGAGGGGATTGTTTATTTGCCTTACAGTGAGGTGACCCAGGTTCGAATACAAGCGGTGACTGGTTGATAGAAATTTTGCTCCCAGTTTGCACAGTGCTGAGGTAAAATATCTTCAGTGGTAGGCGGATCATGGGTTAAAAATCCTCTTGCAATCTTGCTAACCGTGAGAGGTTTTTGTGGTTTCTCTCTCTATGTCACTCAAATGTGGGTTAGTTCTATCAAAAAGTCCACATTTTCCCCAATGCTTGATCTAGGAATTCCCTTGTTTTCTGGGTTAGGTTCAAAATTACAGGGTATGGAGTTGAAGATTGATAGTCGTAAACTCAGAATTGGGTCGGCTATTGAATGACGGATATAAAGTAAAATGTAGTGGCTTTAATTAACAAAATGATAAAAAATATTTCAATACAATTATTCCTGGCATTGTGAATAAAGAATTGGTATTCGTTTATAGTTAAGCATGGGAAGCAGTGTAAGTAGAAATTTCAATGGCATCCTTCAATTGACATAATAATAAGTATAATTACTTATTAAGCATGTTCAAATTACTGAAAATTAAACTATTCTTTTGTATAATCTCATAACAAGCCATGACTTGTTGCAAAGCAACAGTTAGCTTTTAATACTTGCTTCCATTTCTTTACAAATGGCTGGTAAAAAAAATGTAGAATCTTTTGGTGTTCTGAAAGATTAATTAATCTTTGTTTCATTAATTTTTAGGTAACATTCCCAAATTCTCATCTAACCCTCCTGCAGAAATGCTGAAACCAATGGTTGGAAACTATGTTAGTCCAGAAGAAAACATTGTGCCTGCTTTAAAAAAGTATGTGAAATTTAGCTACACTTTTGTGTTTTATTTGTATGTATTATGTTTATGTGAACTATTCTGTGTTATGTAATATAAATTACATTGCATCTATTCAATACACATATAATCATGTCTCTATTAGGTATAAATGTGAATAAATATTTGAGAAAAAAATGTGTTTGCAATTACTCTAGAACCATAAATTACTATTTCAATTTATATACTATTATATTCAAAATAATTCCAATTTAGTGCAGCACTTGTTGCTGAATATTATTAGCTATATATGCTTCATAATTTGTTATCTTTAATACCACTCAAAAGATTCTCTTAAATCTGAAACAAGGTGGTATTTTACAGTCATTTATTATCAAAAACTCATTGTTAAACTCATTTACAATTGCAAATATTTTCATAATTAGCAATTTTTTTGGGTTATTTCCTTACATTTCTGTGCCTTCATGGCACTCCCCCACAGCAGGGAGATCGGGGAGGGAGTACTATTGCCGTGCTGTCATTTTGGAAAGTGTTATAATTGTGCCGAAAATCATACTTTTATCTGAATCCATCTATGGTTGTCATTATTATCAAATATGTTTTTTTTAAGTGATGTTTTTGGTGATTGTAAGTGAATAAAAATATCTTATACGTTCTTAATATGTTCTAAGGAAAAATTGCTTGTTAGTTGAATTAGTTATTATATTGAAAAATTCATAAAAAATAAAGGCTAACTTTATTACAATAACACAATATTTATTACAATACGCAACACAAACTTTATTACAATAACACAAGTTCAGTACAACCAGACATATTGAACAAAAGCAGATGACCTCTTTAGAATTGTTTCAGAGTTGACCGATTCAGACTGAGTTTTTGTGAACAGTTGTAATGAATCCATTACAAAAAAAGATAAGGCAGAGTTTTCGTTAAGAAATTTGGATTATGCGTTCTGAGATAGGAAATTAAAGGAGTTTGAATTAATATCGTCGCCTAAGGAATTTCCGGCTTATTTAATTCTTCTTTTTCGGGCTTGCCAGATGTGAGGCATTGCTGTGCTTTAGTGGCATTTTGTGCCAAATGCTCCAAACTCAATTCTTCCTAATTTAATTTTCTAAGTTTGCCTACTTTGTTTATAAAGTCTGACAGTCCCTTAATAGAGCTAAGGTGTAGCTCTTTAGGATGGAGAGTGCTAAATAAGTAAATTGTGTAAGGGCAAGGGCACCATTTTCATGTAATGTATGATATGCTGATTCATGCTATTTAATTAGTTCTGATGTTTTCGTATGAACTAATGAAATTGTTTGTTTCTTATTTTAGTTAGAAATGATGAAAAGCTTCTTGATGTTTCAATAACTAATTTTTTAAAATTTTGTATTTTCATCTTTTGTATTTTCAAGATAAATTGATGATGTCGCGTAATGTTTGTTTGGGACAAAAGAGCTAGTTGGGAGAATAATTTCTTGTATAAAACTGATTGTTGTAACTATTGTGTTCATCTTAGAAATTAAGAATTAAATGTTTACTACCATACATTAACTTATAATTTCTAAGATAATCAAATTACTTTTAAATTTAAACATTTGCTGTATTTTCACACATTAACCATGATTTATTATAAGTCTTCTGTAAATATTAACATGAATTTAATTTGTAAGGGGAAAGAAAACTCAGCCATCAGTTTTTCCAAGGGATGTTGATATTGGAAAAGATTCTGTTTCAAGCAAGTTAACTGAGAAAGAAATCAGAGAAGCTTCTTTGCCTATTGAAGTGTTTGGGCAGTCATTGGTAATCTCTTATGTTTATTAAATAAATATTCTCCTCAAATGATATATTTGCATGAATTATCTCTTTGAAAGAATTATGTACTGCCCTGTATTTCAGTATTTCTTAAAATTAATATACAGAGTTCTCCCTAGAAATAAAAAAGGGCAGTGCCCTTTTTACTCAGAAAATGGCCCTTTGAGTTTTGAAAGGACACACACAACACTGTTAAAATTTATCAAAATGTATAATATTATATAATAACTGAATTTTATCCTCAACAATTTTTAAATTCCCTTCCAATGCTATTTTATGTGTTTGTTAAATAGTAATTCTCTCTGATTATCAAAATAAGAGAAACTTTTGTAGTTTATAAAAATAATTAAAGGTATGCTAAAAGACAATATCTGTGCGTAAATGTTTTCTTTAAAAAAAAGAAGAAAAAAAGATTAATTTCTAAGCAACATGAAAGCTTCTTTATATAATTTAAACTGAAAATTATGATAAAATTAACATTTAAGAGTGCAGTTTTTTTTAAAAGAAAGGTTTTGATTTAAAAAGAAAGGTTTTTATTTAAAAAAAAGATTTTTATTTAAAAAAATGATTTTTAGATTTAAAGTCACTTAAAAATTAATTAATATCCTCCACCACACGTGCATGAAAGAAGGAGATATTTGTAAACATTTAACCAGATGAAAATAATTCTAACAAAGTAAATATTTGTAATAGAAATCAGAAATAAATCTATAACACAGATAATTTAACTGGGGTGTAATTATTATTTAAACAGTGAATAATTTTTTTTTAAATGGAACATAAATAAATAGGCAGATATTTTAAGGGATAGCAGCTTATTTTTATAAAAATGGCGAAGAAAACACATTTATTGGAATCAAAGGGCAAGAAGGGTGGGAAGTCTTTCTAAAAACGCACTATAATATGTTTATGTCTAACTTTACAAATGTCTTAAGTGTGTAATTTTTATAAAATATGCATGTATGTTATTTTTAAATTTATCCTTTAATTTTTGTTGGGAACTTTGTGTTATGCATTCTTAACTCTGATAATAATAGCACTTAAACGTCTTTACTTAGTACTGTACAATGTCTCTCATTTTCTATTTATTATATTCTTTTTATATATTAATAGGTCTTTCTATAAATCTCAATCTTTTAATTGCGTATTCCTCATGTGTTATGGATCCGCAAGCTTTTTTAGACGTTTTTTTTATTAATCATCTTTAGTTTTGATTATCCTTTATGTTAATAATAACAAACTTAGCTTTAACATTAAAGAATATTGTATATGCATAATATTATTGAATTAAAAAAATAATGTGAAGTTGTGTACATTTTGTTGTAAATAAATTACTAACATCTGTAATTTTTTTAATAACATCTAATCCATCTATAAAATCCTTGAACATTTTTGCATTGTTTTGGTTGAAGAAAACTTTCTTTAAAAGAAATTAAAATTTCAAAAACTTTATTACATTATGGAATTTTAATATTATAGTTATGGAGTTTTTGTTTCAAAACTTTTTAAAATTTGTTTAAATGGTAGTTATAAAATTTCATTCAATAGCTTTGTTGCGTTTCCCAATATTTTTTGATTGGAAACCAGGGGCCACACTTTGAGGATTTGAAGGTTGCATTTCGTCCTTAGTAGTAGTTCTGGGCAGTAGATTGTGCACCCTTACATTATATGTAATACTGTATTCTTTCTGTATTCAATTCAAGTTGATACTAGAGTCGCTCTTATGTAGTGCAATCAAATGGTGTCAATTTAAAACTTCAACCTTCTAACAGCTTAAATTGCTTTGAGGCCTTACAGTTACAATTAGACAACCGATTTCAAAATGTATAAGTAACTTCTAAAAAATAAAAATGTTACTTGTGTGTATAGCCACAAATGTAGTTTTATTTTTACTAATTTCCTTCATATGTTATTTCGTTAATTTTGCCTTGTTTGTGTGCATTATGCAGTTTCATGTTTACTGAAGTTTTCCTGTCTTGCTGAGCTATATTTGTGTATGAATGGTTTTCCTGAGTTTTCGTCATGTTTTAATTGTATTTTTTTTACATGCCTCATTTTTAGCTTTAAAATGTTTAAGAAAGCTTTTTTAGCTTTAAAATGTTAAAAGTGTTATTTTAATGCTTTTCAGATTAATTATGTTGCCTCACACAGTTTTGGAACTATTGCCATAAATCGTATCACAAATGTCTTACATCTATTTCTGTTTAATTTTCATGATATTTTCAGGTTGAGAAAATGTATTCAAAGTCATTTGATCAGAGAGAGGAAGCCATGAAAGAATTGCAAATCTTTTTGGAAAAATATCAAAAGAAAGGAAAATTTCATCCACCGAGTGATGTTATCAAAGGAGCTGCATTTCTCCTTCAAAAAGCCCTTTGTGACAAAGTGGTTTCAGTAAGTTCTTTCTTGTGCTTCATTAAATGAGTTATGCAGAATTCTACTCGCTTTTTTGTATTTAGGACCATGTGTGTGAGGATTATTTAAGAGTGCAAGAAACGAAATAGGAGGAAATTGAACTCCTTAAAATTCTTAGTTAATATATACGAAGATTATTAGAGGTGCAAAGGACTAACCTTAATTTTTTTTTGCTGATAATTTTGTAGTTATTGTGGCATGTTTAAATCGGGCGGATCCAGAAATTTTTCCTGGGGAGGATCATAGATTCAGATTCCCCCCCTCACCACAAATAATTTTTTTTATAAAAAAAAATTTTTTTTTGAATATTTTTTTGAAAAAAAAAACTGGGGTTTTTAATGCTGGTCTTCTTATTTGTTTTTTTTTTTCATAATGAACAATAGGACAATACATACATAATTCAAGTATTCAAAATCTTTAAATAATAAATGTAATGAGTTTTTTTAGAAAACTGTCAATGATTTTTTGAATATCCAAATCAATTTTTCGATGAATGTTTAATAATAGTCCACTTAATCGTTTTTGATTTTGAGTTGCTCTAAGCCAAGTTTTGAGACATCGAAGAGCTGAAAGGGAACGTTCTGCTGTTGCTGCACTAACTGGCAGAGTTATTAAAATTCTCAACAACATATTGATTGATGGGTACAAATCGATGTCACAGCCATTAATAATCTTGGAAAGATCGTTGGGCACTTCAAGCCCTGCTTACAAGTCTTAAAACAGTGAAGAACATAATTAGCTGGAAAAAAAATTGATTTTTCCGACCTACATAGGCGTATATGCCCCCTTAAATAATTTTTGTAACTTTTGTAAACTATTGAAAGAATTATTATTTTTATTTTTCAAATTTTTTCGGGGGGGGGGAGGGGGAGGGGAGGTCATGACCCCTATGACCCCCCCTCCCCGCTGGATTTGCCACTGCTTTCAATTTAACTTCTTCCTCTTAATGGTTTTGTGTGTTTTTGATGCGATGAATATCTGTGTTAAAGTTCATATACATCAATGTAAAATGTTGTAAATTTCTATCAAACTTGACAATTAGTTATTTTTTAATAAAATTTATTAAACTAAGGCTCTTAAGAGATATTTTCTTTTGATTGTACCTTCTCGGGGTCTTTTACCCTAAATTAGAAATTTCAAGTGAAACTTCGCTCTTTTCTAAAAAATTTTTTTATTGTTTTTGTGTCACATTTAGTTTATAACAAATGCTATTTCTTTTGCCTCAATTGTGAATTGTCATTTAAGTTTTTTAAATTAGCTTTTTAGCTAATAAACTCTATATTCTCCTCAACCTAACATTAGAATAAATAAAAAAGTTTTAAAGGGAAAAATATTTTAGTTTAGTTTCATAAAACTGATTATGATGTGATGAAATACTCCCAATATATGTATTAAAATAATCTATTACATTTAGGTAACAATTTAATTTATCATATTGGTATAAACTTCAATCCGTTTAATAATTCACTTGACATTTTAATCAAAGCTTACAAATTTTATTTATTTGTCTATTCAATTGAAATTAGAATTATTAATCATCGTAGTTAATTTTTATTTCAGGGAGGGAGAATTTTGCAGACATGCGTAACATTTAAATTTTTTTTTGAGAAAGAATTATATGTGCTTAGACTTTGTAAGAGTTTAAATGTGTTGTATTTGTAATAACGTTCATCAAATGTATTATGCTTTCGTTTTAGATATATACTGCTGCATTGAACATTCTTGCCTATTGCTTTCAAACATTCATTCCAACTCATCAGTAAGTATTTTAATAAATATAAATTTCTTAGCTATTAGTTTGATACAACTGAAGATCGTAATATAGTGTAAATTTAGTATTTACAAATTACTTCTAAATTATAATTTTAAGATTTTTGTATTATATAATTACTGCTCTGTGTTTTAAATATTTGAAGATGATTTTTATTTTTTTACAACTGTGGAAATTTCGTAGTAAAGTTATTCTCAGTTGCTAAAGGAACTTAAATAATTTTTATAAAATTTTGTTTGTGTTTATGGAAATAACCTCTTCAGTTGTAATGATGAGTTTGACTTCAGATCCCAATTTCAGGATAAAAGAGACCAACTATCACGAACCAGACCCTAGGTCCTAATTATGGATGATATTATTGGTAGTAAACATAGAGGTTCAATTCTAAAAAAGAAACAATTTAGCGTCTCATTAGCAAGTTTTTAAACATTATCATATTCAAGCTCTTTTTGAAATTAGATATTATATGAAATTTCTTTTATTTGTTTATTTTGTTCAGATTATGAATGTTTCCAAATTATAAATCTTTTGTACTTTACAAAAATACACACAAGTTTGCAGAATTTTTCTGTTGGTGACGAGATTAATTTGTAATTCTCAACTTTACCTCTTGTAGTCTTAGATAATAAAAAAAAAAAAATAAATAAATAAAAACATTACAACCTGCATACTTTGATTTATTATTAAAAGGTGAAGAAAATTGTTTACTAGCAGTTACATATTCATATTTGCATAAGAAATCTATTACTGCTGAAATTTTTGAAGAAGAAATGTAAAAGCTAAGACAACAAAGCTTTTATGGTTCTTAGATAATTATAAACTATCCACCACTATTTACTTTCTTCTGGGCAAGTGAGAACCATAATTGCACACATAAATATACAATCCATGTATACATTCATAGCTAGCTGATTTTTCTAATGTTATAAAAAATAGATTGTTTTCTTTATTAGTTTAAAGTTACACACATTCATTTAAGTAAATAATATTAAATTAAAAATTTTTTGAATGAAGAAATCTTATATCTACATAAACTGAAAAAATGTGTAAATTAACACTACCTTGTAGTTTCAACAACTGTTACATAAAAGTATAAGTTACATTTATGTTATGTTACATTTATAATATTATATATGTTACATTTTTAGAAATGAAAAAAAAAACCCACAAATAAATTAAATGTTATAATATGTCTTCATATTGAGAATGATACTTTGTTTACAATGCTAAAACAACTGTATCTGCTCAAACTATTCTTATTTGTGCTTTTTTTTGGTTGAATATAACCCTTTTTATCTTTATATTAATATTAAAGTTGTTTTAAATCTATGTAACTGTTTGTAACAAGCTTCCGCTTGTTACAAACAGTTACATGGTTATAATTTTTCTTTTTTGCTTATAGAGTTTCTTTATATTTTTTATCTCCTATCCCTTTATATTTTCTTTTAGATAATTATTTTCTTTGTTGCTTTTCTGATTACAAATTTTGTATTTAGTAATTGTTACATTTTTAAAATAACGTAAGTTAATATTTACATTTGTGTAGAGCTTCTAAAGTGGATGCTTCATTTCTTGTTGAGCAGAGTATGCCGGAAATAATTAATAAATTGGGTGACACAGTAAGTATAAAATATTCATTGGTCTGTTGGTAAATTTAATGACTAAGAGGTTTATATAAAATGTTCCTAGGACAAGATTTCCACTTCTCTGAGACAATAGAGAAAACCTGGAAAAAACAGGGAATTTAAAAATCATCTGAAATAACAGGATAAATGCAGGGAATTTTGAATTTTTCTTTACAAATTGGAAAAGAAACAGGGAATTTTTATTTCTTATTTTTGTCTTTTAAATAATGCAGATCTCTCAAAGCTTAATCTATGAGATAGTTAAAGATGATAGTTCATCTGTATTATATTAATTCATTTATTATAGCATTATTTATTTTATGTTGAGCTGTATCTTATTTCTCTAAGTATTTCCAGTAACTGAAACTAACATCGTTATCCCAATATAGCTCACAAGAACACTATGAATGTGTGTTTCCTCTTAATATGCTATGTATGATATGTGCAAGGAAAACACAGGGAATTTTTTCCCTCCAGATATCAGTGGCAACCATGTAGAAAACCCTAGAATTACATGGTAGGGTCACAAAATTTCTAAGAATTTGGACTTTTTTTAACCAGTGGAACCACCTGGTTTCAACCCAGTCAATAATTATTAATATTTTGACTGCTTTTCCAAAATTAGGTCATTTCCAAGGATAAAGAAAGTACTAAAATTTTAAGAACGATAATTTTTTTAATATATTGAATCAAGTATAAAACTGAGTGCATCTATAAAAAAAAATTTCTTATTATTTCTCTTTGACGTTTTCAACTTAAAATAAAACTACTAACTTCAGCGATCAGAGAAATATGCTTCCCTGATAACTATTCAAAAGACTTGTTACATTTTTTTCTCATTTCAACAAATACAATAATTTATCTCATTTTCTTCATTTTCATCTTATACTTACCCCCAAAACAAATGCCGAATTAGACTTCATGTTGCATTGGACCTACAAATTCAAGTCTGACATGAACCCTAATTTTAAATTTCTTGCAGACTAAAAAGATTGAAAAAAAATTTTTTTTTTTTGCTATGAATTTGAATTGAATAATTAGTGCTTTTTCTTTTGTTAATATGTCCACAACTGCTAATGAGCTTTTAGATTCTGCAAAAGGTCATTTATGGTTCCATGGCTACAAAAATTGGGAAAACTGACTTAGAGTACTATTTTTTTTAACTTTGTCTTAATTGATGAAAGACTTTCTTACTTATTGCAAGCTTAAATCTTTATAAAAGTAGACTCTTTTAAAACTATTGCTTATCTTCTTTGGCTTACAAAAAAAGTGATATCTGTGTTCAGTTATGGACCCTAACGTAACTTCTATTGTACTCTGAGCCAGTGGGACAATATTCTAAGAGTTTTAAATTGACAAAATCTTATTAGTATGAATACTCCATTCTGTGGAACATTTGTGGTCATTGTGATTGTTGTTGTTAATTTAAAGGTTATAATAAATGCACTTTATAGATTTATTAATTACTAATGTTATGAATTAATATACAGTTGGTTTTAGTATATAGAAATCTTCCTTTTAATTGTGTTTTGATTTCATTGAAATAAGATTAAAGGAAAAGGAAAGTGCCTTAAATAGAACTAAAAAAATATTTTAGCATATTAAACAATAGAATCATGCCCTAGTAATTGACAGGACTGTTATGACTCAACTGAACTTTTATTTAACTGTACTTTAACTGTTTTTTTTTAACTGTACTTTTTTGACAAAAAAACTTACCTTATGTAGGAAAAATGGGTTTTTCTGTTAGTATTTAGTTAGTTATGTTAGTATTTACTGTTAGTTAGTTTTCATGCTGTATTTTCTGTTGATGTCTAATAAAATTAACTTTTAGATTTTGCAAAAATAATAAACTACTGCTATAAAATGACTTTTTACCCAAAATAATTTTAATTTGTTTTATCATAACCAACCACAAAAATTTTTCTCATTTTTTTTTTCTAACAGTGATATTTTGACTTGTAATTTTAACAATATTTTTTTTTTTTTATCAAAAGTTTCAATAAAAAATTTTTGTGTTCATTATATCTTTTTTAAATATGAGTGTATATTTTTTTAAAAGTATATATTTTTTTAAATATGAGTGTAAATATATATTGCTGAGAAATTAATAATGCTAAAAGCTTCATAAAATTTAGGGCATTAAAAGTTTAATCCTATTTCTCAAAAAGGAAGAAAAAAAAATTATTTTGCACCGCTTTTTTTAAACAAATGCATATGAATGATCGTGTAATGTACCTCTTACACAATGTGGTTTTAAATTTGATAATAATTTAAGTTTACACCACTTTTTACTTTTAGTAAAACAAATCTATATGAGTATAGTAGTAAACTGAAATTTTGGAGCTGCATATTGATAAGTTACATTTTCAAACTATTTTGGATAGTGTTTTTTGTGATTTTCATCTTGGTTTTAAGATATTTCCATGTATTATGGTCCCTTTTTTACCTTGAAAATGATAAAAAAGACTGTTGAGTACCTATCAGTAAACAATACTAAGGAGCAGTTTGTAAAAATGTCACCCATAGAAAAATGTGGCCCATTCTAAAGTCCCAAGACCTCACCTGAATTATTTTTCAGTGTTGCTTCTACATTTGAAAAGGGCTTTTTAATTTTTTTTTAAGCAGAGCTTATATCAATAGAACTGATATCTATAGACCCAATTGTTTTTGTTTCTTTATTTATTTTAACCCAAGTTCCTGTTTCAATGTATCTTTCAATTTGTAAAACATATAAGATTGATGTCTAAAAATATATTTCCGAAATTTTCAAATGAAACTCTCACTTTTTATGCATCTATTGTGAGACATTTAAGCGCATTCTGTTAGTGACAGTTATCACTTAAGATTTTTAGTAACAATAGGTGGTTATTGCTAAAATTTTTGATTTTGGTAATATTATCAACTTTTCGCATTTTTTATAGCATGTGCTGAGAGTTTTCAGTGTCTTTTCTTGTTAAGATATTTTGAATTTAGGGAGAATTTTTCAATTTCAAGACTTTGTTTTTAATAATATTACCATCTATATTGTATGTATCTGTTACTTGTATAAAAATCAATCTATGTATATATATATTTGTCCTTTCTTCTTTAGCTTTTGTTGTGTGTGTGTGTGTGTCCTGTAGCATTAAAAATTTTTTTCAAACTTAAAAGGAAAATTGCAACTCAATTTCTCTTACATACAATTATATGTTATAGATAAATTTATGCATTTAAAGAAAATGTCTCATAATGAAATTCTTGTTTAATTAAAAGTACAATTTCAAAGCATTTTTTTGGTGGTTTTAAGAGTATTTTTTTGTTTTGTTTATAACCTTTTTAAGACTTTTTTTATGATCAAAATCTTAGCTTTTATTACTACCTTACAGAAATACATACTTTCTCTAAATCATTACACTAATTATATTTTTCTTTAAAAATAAATGTTTCTCATTTCTGCCTCTTTAAACGTTAATAAAAGGCTTAGTTTAAAATGATTTTAATTGACCCGGACAAAGTTAAAAAAAAAAGCAAATTGAAAGTTAAAAAGGTTTTGAAACTGTGTAGATTTGTTAAATTGTTGTACCAAAAGAATAGTATTAATTTGAGCTGTAATGTCATCTCTACATTAAAGTAACAACCATTTTATTTTGTGACCAGGTTCTTCAAATATAGACAAACTTGCTAGATCAGTATTGGTTTAATTTTTTTTAAAAAATTCTTATTACTTTGATTTTTATGTATAGATTGAGTAAAGATTATTTAAATTGCATTGCTTATATTTTATCGTATTTTTCAGGCACCACGATTAAAAAATGCATCAATGGAATATCTAACTAGTCAACTTCCTTATTCTGAATTAGAGGTACATTTTTGATCAATTTTATTCAGTTTATTGAAGTGTTCTTTCTTTTCAGCAGAAGTACTAAAAAACATTGAATGTTATGAATGGTGTTCTATCATGAATTCGAATATAAATTATAATTTTATAGATATCACTTTAAATAGGATACTGGTAGAATGTAAAAGAAAAAGAAATCAGAAAAAAATATATTTGTTTAATGATGATTATTATTTTTTATGCATTTGATAATTTGATTTGCAAACTACCTCTTCCTGCTTTTTGATTATATTTTTAAAGGTTTTTTAATTGAAATAAATCTTTTTTTCTTCTTTTTATCAAGCACCAAAGGCATTTGTCTCCACAACAAAAACTCTACAAACTTTTTAGTTTGTCTACAAACTTTATCTACAAACAAAAAATTAATTGTCACTGTTGTTAGTTCTGATTAAAAATCTAAAAGAAAATATGAAATATTGCAGACAGTAATTAATTTCCTCGATCTTGGACTTTTTGTCCACATTCAACACTTAATTCAATTTTTATATGCATGTATGTAATAAACCTAATTGGCTGAGCACAAAGAGAAAAACATTAATGTTTCTTTTTAATAAAACTTGTGAATACTTGTAGAAATGTTTTAAAAAAAACATGTTTTTTTTAATATTTATATTTAAAATACCCATATATTGTATAGTTTTAAATCTAAAGAGAAGGTGTTGATAGCAAAATCAACTTTAAGAGTGTTCTAGATACACGTTCTACTTTCATGCATCCCATGTCAATCTATAAAAAAACTTATTTCTTTCTTTCAACATTGTCTTAGAAATTATATGGAAACCAATTTCCAATTTCTTTACTCAATTACCAAATTTAAGTTTTTTAAATTTCATCTTTCTCAAAACTCTTTCAAAGCTACTAATGGGGTTTTGAAAATTTTTTAAAATATTGGAATCATATTTATAATAATTTTCTATACATTTATAGAGGAGAGGAAAAAAAATTGAATTTGTCACCGTGAAAGATTGCTTTTCAAAAAAATATTTTGTTTAATAATATATTTTTTTATTAAATAAATGATCCTATGAAACTGAATCAGTAAATTATTTCTGGGTTAAAAACTTCATTTTCTTCAAAAATATACAAATTGGAAATAACAATCCATATGTTTCAAACACTCAAAACAGGCCCTCCTTTTCAAGACTTGTCAGATGTGAATGAGAGGGGAAAAAAGGGATTAGAAATACAAAATGAAAAATTGGCAATGAAGAATGTAAAATGAAGTTGAAAAATATGAAACGAATAAAATTGAAAAATATAAATGAAATATAAATCTAAGGATTGTTTATATTTCAAATCACTTTTATTTCATCTCATTCACTTCTGGCAAATCTTGAAAATGAGCACTTAAAACATGTCGACTGTTATTTCCAATTTGTATATTTTTGAAGCAAATGAAATTTTTAATCGAAGTTGAAAAATATAAAACAAATAAAATTGAAAAAATAGGAATGAAATATAAAACGAAGAATCGTTTTATATTTCAAATCACTTTTATTTCTTCTCATTCACTTCTGGAAAGTCTTGAACATGAGCGCCTGTTTTTGAGCACGCAAAACATGTCGACTGTTATTTCCAATTTGTATATTTTTTTAAGAGAATGAAGTTTTTAATCAAGTAACATTTTTCATTATTTGACATGCGTTTATTTATGACTTTTGGCCTCTCAACTCATGACATCTTCTATTATGTTCATAATTTGGTTATTTATAATTTAGATCATTATATTTTGTTTTATAGAATTTACAGATCATTCCTTTATATGTGCTGAGTCTACTTCAGAATAATCCAAATGTTCGTTTAGCTGTTGGAAGATGTGAATTAGCAGAGAAACTTGTGAAAGTTTATCCACCCCAATCACACAGGTATTTCTTAATCTACATTTAAATATACACTGATTATCTTACGCTTGATTATATTACACAACTGAGTTATCCAACATCTTTTTAGACTTGCAATTAAGTTTAAACAAGAAGGTTATTTAACCCCTTCAAAGATTTTTTAATCGAAACTTTGGCCACTCACCTTTTGATAGATTAGTGAAATGATATTTTTAATGTTTCACTTTAATGTCTTTAAGGATTGCAAATGTTACATACTATCATTTATTCATATTTTAATACAAATATAAGATTATTTCCCTGGTGTTAAGCAAATGTGTTTGATATGAATAAGGAAAATATGAAAATGAGCATGTTGTCTATGAGACAAAGGATAATTTGCAGAGTAACACTGATTTAAATTGAGTTATCTAGGTAGGGGTCTGTCCAGGCCAAATTTACTACCGTTTAGCAGTACGTTCACAAATTCAACTTTAGGAAAAAAAGACTTTTTCTTAAAATTTTATTTTTGTATCCTGTAAGAAACGATAGATCCATATTTTGTGCCATATTTTTGTGTTGATTTTTTAATATAATTTTTAATTTTCCCAAATTATGTCTAAATTTTCACAAAATAGGTACCTTTCAGAAAAACCTAGACAGACCCCTGCTAGGCTTAATGTATATTTTAATAGTGTCTAATCAGCAATAATATTTATAGCCATATTATATATTGTATTTGATGAGCTGTGAGCATGATGAGCAGTTTGAATTCTTTTGTCATCAATAACTTCTGGTTCAAACATTATAGACCTAAACCAATAACCTTAATAGAATCAAAGCGTACTTTATTTTTATTAGAAATTAGTTGTGAGGAATTAACAAATAATAATTTTAAAATTATTATTTCACAAAAAAGCTTTTAAGCCTTTCATTTTTCCTTTTGATGTTTGTTCCTTTAACATAAAGAAATAAAATTATGTAAAAATAGATGATACAAATCAATTACAACCAAGAAATTATTGCATTCTTTACACTTTGCTATACCTCCTCCATAGCTCAATAATGATGTGAAATGAATCTACGATTGCTGGCACTTATGCTTGGTCATTTTTAATACTAAAATACTGGGTACTAGCAATTATTTTTTAACCCTCTGACGGTTCTGCATGTAATAAGTCGCATTTTAGCCTGCAGTCTTCTCTGCATAGCAAAACCGGTTTTCCCATGTTAATGGTGTAGGTGAGAAACATTCTCCCAATTTTGCCCATTTCCTTAACCGCCAGTGGGTTGAATACCATAGTGCTGGGAATTTTTCAATCCTTGATTATATGTATTGTATGTATAATCCTGGGTTATATCTGTAGAATAATTTATATATTAGAAAATATTTTAGGTATTGTACAGTTTATAAATTGTTTTGTATAGATTGCACAGTTCATTTTTAATACTAAAATACTAGGTACTAGCAATTATTTTTTAAATACCAGAATGCATGGGATTTTTCGATCCGGGATTGTATGTATAATCCTAGAATAATCCTGGGTTATCTCTGTGGAATAATTTATATATTAGAAAATATTTTAGTTATTGTACAGTTTAAAAATCGTTTTGTATAGATTGCACAGTTCATAATACTAAAATACTAGGTACTAGCAATTATTTTTTAAATACCTGAATGCATGGAATTTTTCGATCCGGGATTGTATGTATAATCCTAGAATAATCCTGGGTTATCTCTGTGGAATAATTTATATATTAGAAAATATTTTAGTTATTGTACAGTTTAAAAATCGTTTTGTATAGATTGCACAGTTCATAATACTAAAATACTAGGTACTAGCAATTATTTTTTAAATACCTGAATGCATGGAATTTTTCGATCCGGGATTGTATGTATAATCCTAGAATAATCCTGGGTTATCTCTGTGGAATAATTTATATACAGTACAGAACCCGTTATCCGGAAATCAGAAAACCGGAAAACCAAAAAACCGGAACAAAATTCGCTAAATTTTCTCGCCATTTAAAAAAAATTTTTTTTTTTTTCCTCATAAGATTTTACGATTTTTCTTTCTTTTTTTAAAGATGTTTACCTTACCATCATTTTGGAAATAATCATTAGTGTATTACTTCATCGTTTTTTTTTATTTTTAAGATTATTTCCAATTTTTTTTTATTTTTAAAGTTGGGTTTAACAATAAAAAAACGGCTTTTTGTAGCAATTCAGAAAACCGGAAAAACCAGTTATCCGGAATAGCGATGGTCCCGACCGTTCCGGATAATCGGTTCCCTACTGTATTAGAAAATATTTTAGTTGTTGCACAGTTTATAAATTGTTTTGTATGTTTTTCCCAGTTCATTGAGTCTGCCAAAAGTTATGCCATTCTTTGTAGATGCGTTGCATCATCCGTCTGCTTCTGTAAGATCCTCTGCGGAGAGGGTGATTCTTCATCTCTATGAGCAAAATGGGAATAAAGTTCGGAAGTTCATACCTTTTGATTCTGATTCCTCTAAGCGGAACATAATGCATCGTCGTCTGATTCAGGCTTTTGATAAAATTGACAAACAAGTAATATTTTTTTATTTAGTTTCTATCTTTTTTCTTTGTTGTAAGGATCAAAATTATGATTATTTTGTTTTTCTTTTTATTATTTTAGTTTTGTTTATTTTATTTTGTTTGATAAAATTATCATGAAAAAACAACTAAGCATAAAACGTATATTGTTTGTTATGAATTAAAAAATGCTTTATTATAAACAATAAGAAAACTGTGCTTATGCAATGTAATTTAAGATATGGCAATGATTAATGATCTAAGCCCAAAAATACTACTTTATAACCATCATGATATTCTTAAAATTAAGAGAGCTTTNTTACTTAATGTGTAACACATTGAAAGCGATTCATTACTAAGTTGTGTTATTTAAAATATGTCAATTGAAATTATTAAAAATGTGAGCGATTTTGTTTCCATTATTCACTCGAAATGAATATTCTGTGTTGAGCAGTATAGGCTAAATACCAAATAACAGGACCCTTTTTGCACAAACTCACAAAACAGGACCCTGGTTGAAAGAATGTGACTTAACGCTTATTTTATATTCACAAATTAAAAGTAATTTTTTCACAATTTTACAAACCTTTCACAAAATGTCTGGACGCACCCCTGTTATGCTTATAAATAATTAAGTTTATTAATTGGTATGAAAACTAAATTCGTGGCACTCATGAGATCCTATTTCTTTTGTACCATTTTTACAAAAGAAGTTTTTCACCCCTAGCTTAATTTTTTTTTTTAAGATAACAACAATGAAGAATTATAGAATATAAGAAAATTTAAAATTACTGGATCAATTCTTTTAATTCAAAAATAAATATTTATTTCTTCATGGTATGGTCCATGGACACAGTGTTACTTATTATAAGACCTACTACCTGTATTCCATGGTAATAATAAGTGTTTAATCTAATAATTTTTCTTTTAACCTATAATGCTTACATTTGTCTCTATATCTGAACTCAAACATAGTTATACATTAAGTTTACATTTTGTATTAATCATCTATAACTAAGTAAATATGTATGTTATTGTTCAATTCTGAGAGTGAAAGTTATCAAATGACCATCAACTATTATTTTGTGGCAGCAAACCTAAAAGTGTACAAAAATTTTTAAAACATTGTAGCAGTATTTTTTTAAAGCATTTGGTTTTATTAAATGGAGTTTAAATTAGAAAACAATTTAAACATAAACATACCAGAATAAATTTAAAATATTTTATAAGTACAATTAATAACGTAAGTATAATTGAATGAAAAAGCTTAATTGATTTGTAATTACATAAATATTTCATTAGATTTATATTTCTGTTGGAATTGACATTATTGTACTAACTGTAAACATATAAGCATTCGAAGTATATCTTTTTCTTAGTGTAATGTTTAAGCTGTATAAAAATGAGATTTTTATTATATTTTATATATTGATTGACTAAATAATAGTACTGAATATTTTCTGTTTTTATTTAATCTGCAAATAAAAATATAAATTTTTTTTTGTACAAAAACTGTTAAAAATGCACTTTAGAATCATTATTTTATCTTTCTAATAGAAATATATTTTTTCTTTTAAAAGTCAATCTCATAAAAACATATTCAACTCATTTTAAAAATATATTTCAAAAATAAATTTTAATATTTAGGATTAAAGAAAGCAAATATATATATATATATAGTTTACAAATGTTTGAAATAAAAAAATATTAATTATTTTCAAAGCATACAGAAAAGTTGAAGGTACCAATAGAAATTCTTTGACCAAGTTTCACAGTTATGAATTTTCTCGTCAAAATATAATTTAATACTGAATGCCAAAAAAATATTAAGCAAAATTAATTATAAATTACCTATATTTATAGAACTTGCATATTTTGCGAGAAGACTAGTGACAAGTTTACGCCTGATGGATTGGATGAACATTATGACCTGGAGTGCCCTATGCTTGCCAGATGCTCTAACTGTAACCAGGTTAAGTATTTTTAAATTTCAACTCCAACTCTTTATTTCAATTATTGAAATGTGTTATTTTCGGAGTCGGTAGAAAAAAAAAGACATTCTAAATAACTTTTAATTTAATGATCAGTTTTTCAACCACTAAGCAATCTTCAAAACTAAGGAGCATTTTATATTTTTTTAAAACTAAAGAAATAAGAAAATAATTGAAATATATACTTTTACTTATGCATGAAGTGTCTATTGACTCTTTACCTTGCTACATTAAGATCCCTTGTCTGGTTAGAAATTAACAAGCTTAGTTCAAAACTGGACTTTTCTTTATCAAGAAGCAACAACATCTTTATTCTTTGGGAAAAAAATCAGTCAATTTAGTTATTAAACAGCTTTGCATAGCCATTATTGACTTACCTCCTGATCAACAGTCGTGCAATACAGTTGAAAAGATTGGAGCTTTACAGTGATAAATTACACTTCTTCCAAAGTTGACATTGTTCATCAACTATATCTTAATATTATTTTCAGTTAGGTATCTAATCAAAGAATGAAACTGATTTACAAATTCAGAAAAGAAAAATAAGTAAGTAACATTTAAAATAATAAATCAAAATGGGAAAGCGCTTAAAGCAGCTAAAACCAAA
The DNA here is from genome assembly GCF_043381705.1 of Parasteatoda tepidariorum. Taxonomy (NCBI): domain Eukaryota; kingdom Metazoa; phylum Arthropoda; class Arachnida; order Araneae; family Theridiidae; genus Parasteatoda; species Parasteatoda tepidariorum. The sequence goes on along the minus strand of NC_092212.1, from coordinate 60,638,173 downwards.
TTTGTTTTATTTTAATTATTAAATCTTATTATTTTAAATCTTATAACTTTTTTCGTTTTCTGCTAGAGTAGTATTTCTGACTTTCCAAATTTCAGTTAAGTATTTAATATCTATAATTTCTGCTATATAACAGCACAATACATAGGAATATTGTATTGCATTTGGCGACATAGTTGCATTTTTTCATTAGAAATGCTCTCCTGAGCAACTAGAATGTGTGGCTTATCATTATATTTATCCAAGCTCTTTAATTGATTGTGATAAAATGTATCTATTTTTTTTTGCTGTAGAGTTTTGAATTGTATACTCTAAATATTTATCTATATTTTATCCCTAAAGGTTGAAAGACAACTGCTAATTTTACGTTTTAATCTAACCTTTACTATATTAAATTATCTTAAAATAAAAAATCCTCTGGGATCATGCAAGGGCCTGTGCGGAAACATCCTGCAAAAATGTTGTTTTGTTTGCAATAAAAAAAAAATTAATAAACAAATAAACCATTGCACATTGTGAACACATTATTCTGTTATTTTTAATTATTTTACTAAGCAAATTTGAAGATAATATATTTAATCTTGAAGTGTTTAATAAGTCCCTACCTCCTGACAAAAATGTATGAAGTCTTGCTTTTATCACAAAAAATAATTTTTGTTCCTAAGTGAAATATTATCCACCATTTGATTTTGAAAATTACATTTAAAACAATAAATAATTATGAAAAATGTTTACTTTTATGAAGAGTCTTAATTTTGTAATGAAAAAGGGTGTGGTATCTGTTTTTTTTTTTATAGGGAAAAGTGTTGCAAGTGTTTAAAATGGACTTATATTTTATAGATAGTTGAAATTGCTGGTTTAACAGAACATCACCTAGATGAGTGTGTAGCCAAAAGTCAATACAAGCAGTGTCCCCTGTGTCTTGAAGCAGTGCCTTCTTTGAATTATGAAGACCATGTAAAAATCAGGACTTGCACTAGTAACTACTTCATAATTTTTAATTATTACAAATATAAAACATTTCTGCTTCTCTCACATAAAAAAATGGAGTCTATTATGGATAAACAGATCACTAAATTTTGAAATATTTTTTGCAGTAATTAAAAAAATAAAAAAAACAGTTACCATGTAACAGCCATAGCTGCCAGCTCTTCCTACATATTGCAGAAGCTTTCTTCATTTATACCCCATTCTGTATATTTCTGCTCTGATATTTAAATCTTCTGCATTATGAAAATATATATTTAAATTTTGTACCATTTTAGAACTTTTTATGCACAGAGGGGTGCAGAAAATTCTCAGAGTATAATATTTTCCCAGAACACATTTTTTTCTGGTTCGAAATTATATGGCTTTTCCCCAAAATTATATAGCCTTTTTTTTAGTTGATAACATTTTCATAATATTTTTAGAAAATAGAGTTGATATGTTATTACAAAATTTTTTTTATTTTTTCGTAAAAAAATTCATCTAATTTTATACAATTCTCGAATAAACTAGCATATGCATTGAGGATAATAAAAATCAAAATTCACACAAAGTAGCAATTAAACAAATTGATACATAGGTTTTTTACTGATAAAAATTTTGTCGAGTGACATGTTTTTATAAAACTTCGTAGCATTTTTACCAAAATACCAAAAATTTCCTCAGGCTGCCTGAATTTTTTCCGAACCATGTTCGCACTATTGGCACCCTTGCTTACGTATACACATGTACGCAAGTGAAGATAGTCTCTCCAGCATTACTTAAACAATGACATCTTGAATTTTTGCTGTATTTCATTAAATTAAGCAAAGTATAGGATATGAAACATCTGAAAGTACAAAAAAAAAGGGATCATATGTTTCTTCTATTTAAGATTTATTTAATCTGGTTGTGTTAAAACATGCTATATTGCTTATAATAGTACAACATACTGTCATAACTGCTGATGGTAATTTAATGAATTAAAAAAAAGAAAACATTTTAAGATTCCAATATCTTTCCGAAACACAATTGTAGATAAAGATATTTGTACCTAGTTATGTGATAAATTACAACTTTAAAACGTATAAGTTGTAAATCTAATAAAAGTTTAAATTTACTGTTAATTCTTTGTACAGGGTATCTGCTACATTTTAGATTTTCAATTTCATGATTTTCCGTGACTCATTCCAAGAATTTTTCATGACTTAACAAAGTTACTATTTTCTCCGACAAAAAAGCAACAATAAATTTAAAAAAAGCATCATAATAACATTAATTGAAATGATAGTTATAACCATGACTGTTATACTCTGCATCTTCCTATTTATAGATTTTAAATTTAAAAAACGGAGTAAAGAACGAGTTGAAACAAAAAATAGCTGAAGAAAATACAAAAACAAAAAATTTTTTTCTGCAGAATTATATTCTCAAGATACTTTTCTTGTTCATCAGAAAGGAAAGAAATACTCCTGATTTTTCTGTTCTCATTTCGTAATTAAAAAAAAAAATCTCCTTCAACTAGAATTTTAAATTGATAAAATTAAAAAAAAAAAAAATAATAAGAATTCTTAAATCACAGAAGTTAANAGGAAAGGAAAGAAATACTCCTGATTTTTCTGTCCTCACTTCGTAATAAAAAAAAATCGCCTTCAATTAGAATTTTAAATTGATAAAATAAAAAAAAATAAATAATAAAAATTCTTAAATCACAGAAGTTTAAAAGATAATTCGCTCTAGAAGTGATGTTTTTTCTTTCATTTTCTGAAAGAATACCATAATTTTTAAAGAACATAATGAAATCATTTTATATTCTAATAAAATATGACTAAGTGGTGGTTTTGTTAGGAATTCAGATATTTGGAACAGGATGAAATTGGGGGGGGGGGATTCCATTTTAAAAATTAGATTTTTCAGAGACGTAAATCCATGACTTTCCATGATTTTTTTTAAAAAATAGTAAAAATCATGACAAATTTTGTTCAATACTGAAACTCATGACTTTTCATCACTTTCTAGGTGCGCGGATACCCTGCAAGTATTCAAAATTGAAAACACGTTAAATCTTTTGAGTAATTTCTTCTGCATCTTAAAAAATGCAGGTTGGCTGATATGTACCACATATTAGTAAGGAGAACTATAAAAAATATTTTATTAGGGAATTACAAATTGAAAGCTGATAAGAGGTTCATAATAGACCCCACTTCACTGTGCAAAAGCTTCATTTGTGTTCTTCCCTGTTTTACATTTGTTATTTCTTTCTTCAAGTGGCTAAATCAAGTAATGAGGCTAACCACTGCCCTCTTTGTCACCAAAACATTGAACCTGGTGAAAACGGATGGAGAATCCATTTGATGGGAGAAAATGGTTGTGTTTTTAATCCTAGGCAGAAAGATAAAAAGAATCCCAAAAAAAGTATAAATTCTTTGAAATTTACGATTTGTTTGCAATGTCAAAGACAAATTTTCAAAAGTGCATCACTGTAGTTTTTATAAATATACGTATTTCACTATTATAATTCATACTACCCCAACTCAAATTTTGAGTTAAGTATAAAATTAGTACTTAAGATTTTTAATTGTTTGGGTAAACGTATTCCGGCTTAACTCTTATTCAAAAGTGTAAAATAAATATATAAAAAAATGCTTACAAATTGTGTCTTGGAGGAATGCATCTTCTAGCATTTAAGTTTTTGAATATAATTAGACAATGTAGTGGTATTCGATTTCCATATGATACTCAATCATACATGCATTAAATATGTTAATTAGTAGTGGATACTGTTCATGAGAGTAAAGAAAAAAATTTTGCATTAATTTTATTTCTGCAATTTATTTCTTAATAATTATGTTAATTGCATTAATTTGTGTGATTCATTCTCAAAATTAAAAAATAGGTATACTAACTTCTCGTTTTTTTTTGTATATTAAAGGGTTTAAACATCAGATATAACAAATATATACATCAGGCATAACATATTTACTGTACTCAGTTGGGATAGCCTGGCTGGTACTATGTTGAGCCCTTGTCTGAGAGGTCACAAAGTTGCCAAGCCAACCAAGTTAAATTTAAAACCAATGTTCTGACAACACATTTTTGATTCTGCTGACAACTATTGCAATTAAAAAATTTTAGTGTCATTCTACCCCAAGTGTTAAAAATGTCTAAAAGCGTAAGTTTTTAGATCATGTATTATAATGGTTTGAATCAAAGTAAATTTTAATTTCTTTTATTTTCAGTTATTTTAAAGAAAAAGTAAAACTGTCAAGAAGTCCTGGAAGGAAAAACTGAACATTTTGATACTCGGAGATTTCATGCTAAATTTAATTGTTGCACATTTTTTTTGCTTGTAAAAAGAAATAAAGCTAATGTTCAGATTATATTGGTTGACTGATATTTTGACCTTATGTAAGAAACTTACATTTGCATACGTTATGGCATAACCTTTTCATATTTAACTTTTTAGCAATTTTAATTTTCTATTAAAATTTCCTAACGAGGTAATCATATTTAATTAGTCCAAGAGATGTGTGTAGTAAATGAGTTAGAATAGACAAAATAAAATTTTGATATTCATTTTAGACCCTACATAAAATTAAAATAAATTTTGAAATATTTTTTAGGCTACAATATNTGATTTTTTTTAAAAAATAGTAAAAATCATGACAAATTTTGTTCAGTACTGAAATTCGTGACTTTTCATCACTTTCTAGGTGCGTGGATACCCTGTAAGTATTCAAAATTGAAAACACGTTAAATCTTTTGCATTTTGAGTAATTTCTTCTGCATCTTAAAAAATGCAGGTTGGCTGATACGTACCACATATTAGTAAGGAGAACTATAAAAAATATTTTATTAGGAAATTACAAATTGAAAGCTGATATGAGGTTCATAATAGACCCCAGTTCACTGTGCAAAAGCTTCATTTGTGTTCTTCCCTGTTTTACATTTATTTATTTCTTCTAGTGGCTAAATCAAGTAATGAGGCTAACCACTGCCCTCTTTGTCACCAAAACATTGAACCTGGTGAAAACGGATGGAGAATCCATTTGATGGGAGAAAATGGTTGTGTTTTTAATCCTAGGCAGAAAGATAAAAAGAATCCCAAAAAAAGTATAAATTCTTTGAATGAAATTTACAATTCCTTTTAATTGATTTGTTTGCAATGTCAAAGACAAATTTTCAAAAGTGCATCACTGTAGTTTTTATAAATATATATATTTCACTATTATAATTCATACTACCCCAACTCAAATTTTGAGTTAAAAATCTTAAGTACTAATTTTATACTTAATTGTTTGGGTAAACGTATTCCGGCTTAACTCTCATTCAAAAGTGTAAAATAAATATATAAAAAAATGCTTAAAAATTATTAATGTGTCTTGGAATGCATCTTCCAGCATTTAAGTTTTTGAATATAATTAGAAAATGTAGTGGTATTAGATTTCCATATGATACTCAATCATACATGCATTAAATATGTTAATTAGTGGATACTATTTATGAGAGTAAAGAAAAAATTTTTGAGTTGCATTCTCAAAATTAAAGAAAAGGTATATCTGATGTTTAAACCCTTTAATATAAAAAAAAAAAAACGAAAAGTTAGTATAACATATTTACTGTACTATGTTGGGCCCTTGTCTGAGAGGTCACAAAGTTGCCAAGCCAACCAAGTTAAATTTAAAACCAATGTTCTGACAACTATTGCAATTAAAAAATTTTAGTGTGTCATTCTACCCCAAGTGTTAAAAATGTCTAAAAGCGTAAGTTTGTAGATCATGTATTGTAATGGTTTGAATCAAAGTAAATTTTAATTTCTTTTATTTTCAGTTATTTTAAAGAAAAAGTGACAAGTCCTGGAAGGAAAAGCTGAAAATTTTGATACTCTGAGATTTCATGCTCAATTTAATTGTTGCACATGAATTTAATTTTGAATTCTTATGTAAAAAAGAATTTTTTTTTGCTTGTAGAAAGAAATAAAGCTAATGTTCAGATTATATTGGTTGACTGATATTTTGACCTTATGTAAGAAACTTACATTTGCACAAGTTATGGCATAACCTATTCATATTTAACTTTTTAGCAATTTTAATCTTCTATTAAAATTTCCTAACATATTTTTTAGTGTTAACTTTCCCAAAACGAGTTAATCTTATTTAATTAGTCCAAGAAATGTGTGTAGTAAATGAATTAGAATAGACAAAAATAAAATTTTGATATTCATTTTAGACCCTACATAAAATTAAAATAAATTTTGAAATATTTTTTAGGCTACAATATTTCTTGGAATAAAAGATACAGTAACACATTAATAAGAACAAATAAAGAGAAATTGACGGAATTAAAAGTGAAAGTGGTGTTCTAGCAGAGAAACAATATCTTAAAGAAAATAGCTTGTCAAGATTGATCGTTAGCTGTAAGAGAACAACGAAAATCAGTTGTATGCAGAACCTGTCAAGTTCTTAATTACAATTTTTGGTATAAAATGGTAACATAAATTTAGTTTTATAAAACTTGTTGCAAAAAGCCTGATGTAAAGTTTTTAGATGACATTCTTATAATGTTAAGAGAAAGGATTTCTGATACAAATCAACTGAACATTTGATGGTATCAACTGAAAATGATACAATTGCAATATTCATTTTGAAGACCAACAGAAACTTTCCATAAATTTAACCCTTCAATAAAAATTAAATTATTCACAACTGTCGGAGATTTTTTTATCAGAAATTCCTCTTGAAGAATAAGGATGTACTTTAAATTAAGATTTCTTTTAAAATATTAACTTTAACGAATCTTGCAGATTTTTTTAGCCTTTGATTTCAGCAGCTCACTCAATTATTGCTAGTGGCAATCACTCACAGATAGTCTTATTTATTTGATTGCAATTTTAGAGCAGGGCTATCATAAAAGTCTCATAACATTGATAAAAGGAAATTTAGTTTCTCTAGGTTCTACGTTATTAGTTCCCATAAAACTTATCTATTAAAAAGCAGTATTCGTGTTTGAGAAAATAATCAACATTTTGCTTTTTTTAATGCTTTTATTAATCTATTTGAAAACAAAACAGCCAAATACATCTGTATTTTATAATATACAATTAAAACAATTTTTCAGCGTAAGGAAGAGGGTCATGGAATGCACAGTACCCGTATTGCACACAGAAGCTGCTGTGCCTTCAAAAATTAAAAACACTACATTTTAAAAATTAAATCTTCATACACATAGGTTAGTTGAATCCGAGCACACAACCATAGCCATCGCATATTGTTAGTAATGGTATAACAAATGATCACAACATTGACTATGGTGTTGCCACACACACATTTAAACATCAAGTGATTTAAAGGCAATCGATAAAATCTGAGAAAGGCCATTTTGTTTCCGGCTAGCTATACACAAGGAACTTTTTTTTTTTTTTTTTATNTTTTTTTTTTTTTTTTTTAATGACTAGCCTTAACATCTATGGCAAGTAGGCACATGGACATGGAAGATGCTAAAGTTCAGAATAATTTTGTTTTTCTAGTTAAGAACATTGACTATCCATTTAAGATAAGAAACAAATATTGATTAATTAAACAGACTTCCTTGCTAAAAATCAAAAGCAAGATGCTTTTTGATGAAGTTAAGAACGTATGAAACAGTTTCAAACCTTCACACTTACAAAGAAAAAATAAGTGCATAAAAAATTAAACAAAAGAGGCACATCACGTTCAACGATACCTCCCATTAAGAACACTTATGATTAAATAAAAATATGCAATGTTAAAAAATATTAAATGAATATGTATTGATATAGAAAAGTAAGACTAGTAGGCATAAAACATCGGCATATAGAGTTTGGTGCAGAAAAATACAGCACAGATTGAGTGTGTTCCAGTTAAAATTTTCAAGCTACATACAGATAAATGCTTTTTTTTTTTAAAGAGGTTTAGAAAGGCTTTGATAATTATTAAAATCCAAGGATAAATACTATTGTTCCACTAGTAAAGATATTTCAAATACTAACGATGCATAATATCGAAAGCCCGCACAGCCAAAAAGGTACCATACAAAAACGAAAAACAATTTAATATAATCTTTGGTAACCCCCAAAATAACTATCCCATTAAACAAGCTCTTCATTATAAAAACTAAAAAGCTGTAAGAAATATTGAGTGACTTCTCGTCACAGTTTTAACATAAAATATCACGTCATCAACATTTTTTTAAACATAATTCTGGCATTAGAAGGAACTTTGTACAACAAAAATATTTAAATAAAAGACTTCTCCTGAAGTCGTCTGATCAAGTATTAGTTTTGGAACATTATACCAACAATAAAAAAGTTTTTTTTGTAAAACAGCAAATGATAAAGCCTGCCAGAAGAATAAAAACAGATTTTCAATGGAAACACATTGAAAACTAAAGAGGGCAGAGAGAAATTACTGGCAGGTGCTTCCAAGCTAATGCATGTGCATAGTCTATGTTTGCCGAACACTTAACGGTTTGTCTTGTTACGCATAAGAGGCTTATGGCTTCTGTAAGTATCAACAGAATGCTGCCACTGCCAGCAACTACGGCAGAAATAACGAAAGCAAGCTGAATCCCTACAGAATATTGGCCCTTGTTGAATCTGACAACTTGAACATATGGCATCTTCTAAGTAAGGATCACATTGCACCTAAAAAGTAACAAAAATGTAGGCTTGACAGAATTTATCCACAATATTCAATTTAAGTATTTTACATTGTTAACTGTTCTACAGTTTCCTAATCACTATTAATTTTTATAATTTCTAAATTGAAAAAATTAACTCTTTTTGAATTACTAAGTCAAAATTGATTGCACAGAAGTATAACGTGTATAAAAAAATTATGGAACATTAACATTTCAATTGCTAAAGGTGTACTCTATGTTGGTCAAAGAATTCACAACATTACTACTAGAATAAATTTCAATCTACTAGTGAGAAAGGTATTACGCTCCCAATTAGTTAAAAAATTAGTTGTTACCTACATTAAAATATATTTAACAAGTAATGAAACTTTGATTTAGAAAAAAAAAGACTACATTATACTTAAAAATAATGACAAAACTGCATCTACAATTCAGAAGTTTTTTATTTTTAAAAAAAGGAGTTAGATTCCATTTAATAATTTCTAAAGCTTCACTTCTAAAAATTTAGTAAATTCATCCAATCTCAATGTTACATAGTTAATATACTTCAAACAGTATCGCATTTAATAAAAGAAATCTAATGAAATATATAAGAAAAATTAAACACAAGATGCTTACTTTCTTATTAAATCTAGGAGTTTTGATATCAATGAAAGCTGCAGTAACTGCTTTCATATAGCTCTTATGGTTGTTGAATGTCACTCTTCCAGAACCTAGAAGCAAAAATTACATGTTTAATTTGAAAATAATTGAAGATTTAGCTTATTTGTGTAGAAGCCAAATGTGGCTATGTAGCATTAATTTTTGGCAAGTTATTTAATTTTAAACTATATACATTATCTTTCTAATAAGTTGACCTGGTCTGTAAAACTGACTTACAAATTATAATAAGTGATTCTTAATTTTTGCATATTTTTTAGAAGTCCAAATAATGCACTTTTAGAATAACTTTTAAATGTTCTAAGAATTTGATTACAAATGCTTCTCATTATTTTTAGAATTAGCATAGAAAGGGCCAGCTGAAGATAAACTATTACAAACTAAAGAGTTATAAAAGAAAATACATTGGTCACAAAAATTCATTATTTCACGACAGCAATTAATTCAGTCTATATAAAGGCAAAATTAAGAATGATAGAACTGGAAACAGTTCTGATAAAAATTATCAAGAGCCTCTAAAGCCATATTTTTATTTAAAAAAAATAATAATAAACAGAGGAAAACTGAAAAATCATCTTAATACTAAAACAATTGAAGCCATTTACAAGATGCCCACTGCCTTTAAGACTTTAAAGATGTTTTGGTTGGTCAAAACATGTTCAAAATTTGAGTGTCGAAATTCCAAATAAACTTATCCCAACTATTCTTGAAGTTCAAAAACAATGAGTTTATACTTACCAATGGGATATTTGTGCTTGTCTGTATCTATTCCAGCATAGACAACACCTCCAAACAAATCATTCATGATAAGTGCTAAACCTTCAGCATTTAGCATGCCATGAAGGGCCCCCACAAAAACGGTTTTGCTAGGATCTAGTCTTTGAGAAGGACTGAGTACAAAATTGCTATCACTTATTGACCAAGGTATCACTTGAACCTAATATACAAATTTGAACGAATTATAAATTTTTTATAAGCACTGAGGAAATTAAATGTCTTTGGCAATGATAATATAAAAAGCACTGAAGCAATACAAAGAAATGCAGTTTAAGCATGTCTATTAATATACACATTACATAGAAAATACAATTAGTTTTAATTTTTACACAATTGGTCTTTAATTTAGAAAAGACATACTATTAACAGGGATGAGATTGGCTAAAGGGCAAAAAAGCTGAATTTCCATGTGAATAAATTTTACGTTGTCGATAGAAAAAAAAAAATGTCTCCTTTATAGTAACTAATTCAAGAAAAAAATTTACTTCTTACAGGAATCACGATAATTGATTTTAAAATCATCTGAATACAAACAGCAATCTTGGACTTTTAAATTGCGTGAATATGAAACAGTATAATGGAATTTGAAATCACGACTATGAAACTCGATTTTCGATTTTAAAGATGGGAAAATACAAACTGCGTTATAGAATTTTTAAATCGCGTAAACAAAAATCACGAATCATTATTTTTAGATCGCGTAAATACGAATCCCAATGCCTTATTTTAACATCACGTATAAATACGAAAATCTATGTTTGATATTATAACCGCATGAACAAACATAGGTTTTAAAAAACACGTAAATATTAAATCGTGATATTGGATTTTTAAATCGCGTAAATAAGAATCGTAATGTATGATATTCAAATAGCGTGAATAATAATAAGATCGCATAAATAAGAATCGTAATGTATGATATTCAAATAGCGTGAATAATAATCGAAACGAGCAACTTTTAAATCGCGTAAATACGAAAATCTATGCTTGATATTTAAATCGCATGAATAAGAATCAAAATGTTAGCAGATTCCGGGCTTGAGACTTCTAAAAGGCTTGTTTGAAGAAGCGACGTCTGAATTACGAAAATACGAGCTATCTGGCAAGCGGGTAAAAACGATATCGTCTATGCGTAACAAGAAAAATAGCTAAAATAAGTAAAAATGATAAGAGTTGGCAGCAATGTAGTTTGAATTTTCTGTTTATCTTTGAAAATCGGAAATAAATATAATTATTTTACTTCAAAGGCTGAATTCTCTGAAAAAGCAGAATATTTATTTTTAAAAAAGTGAAACTTTTAGATGATCGGAGTTTTCGATAAAAAGGCTGAAATTCGAGAGACAGAAGTGAAAAAGCGGAAATTCGCTAAAAAATCTCATCCCTGTATTAATCAGTCAACATTTAATATTTCCATTATTTGAAAATGTACAAAATATTGCCAAAAATATTTTAAATTTACACGGTGTAAAGGAATTTAAAACTTAAAATACTTAAAATTAAAATGCCTATTTAAGTTAAAGAATAAAATGACCAATTAATTAAAAAGTAAAACTGGTTTTCAGGAATAGCGAATAACTAAGGCTAGGAAGCACTAGCGATAAAGGTTTTGCATATTCAGTATTTTTCCTTCATATGGTTCATGATTTTATTGGAAATTCTCATTAAGTTCCAGTTTTTAAACAATTTTTACAGATTGAAATAGTGTTTTAATCTTTAGAGCATTTTGCCCATGAATATTTCACAGGTAAAGTGAATTTAACATTTAATCTTTTTTTTAAAACATCCTCCAATAACAGGCATCTAAGGTTACTAGAATTTTCAAAATAGCAGAATTTCTTTTGGACAATAGGCAAATTAAATTCTGATTTTCTAGAAGATTGTAATTGAAAATTAATAGGCTCTTACTTATATTTATATAATTTTCATAAATTACATAAATCAGTTGTAACAGTATTAATTAAATTATAAAAGTTTTGATTTATAATTTTAAAAAATTCAAATTTTTTAAGAGAGCTAATTTCAATTATTTGGATGGTTTTAACTGGCTTTGCTTTAAGGGCATCAACATTTTAGACTTTATTATGTTTAACTAATAAAGTAGGATCATAAAACACATTTAAAATAGTTTTAAATATCACATTTCCCATTCACTATATATAGTCAATGTCAGTCAACTTAATGCTATAGATTATTCGTTTAATTTTAATGAATTTAGTTCCTTAAGATACACTAGATTAAAATTATCTTCATTGGACACATAAAATTTGATTCCTCATACATTTAAAAAAAAAAAAGTATCAACTGTCTAATTTCCTCAAAAATTTGAAAAGCTAATTAAAAAATTTCCTACTCTACAACAGTAAAGGTTCAAAGCAATAAAGAGAGTTTCCAACATTTGTACCAATAAAATTAAGGACTAAAAGTTCTGTATTAACATTTGTTTTAATTCACACTGAAACAAGCAAACTAAAATTACAGTTCACAGAAAAATTAAAGCAGCAGCCTTAAAACATAGGTAGATAAAGCAAAATATTACCTCTTTTGATCTCATTCTTCTTGATGATATTTTAAAATACCAATTTCCACCATTGCTGTAATCATGAGTACAAGCTTGAAGCAGGGCTTTCACATGTTTTTCAGCTTCAAAAATTATGTACACATAGCCAGCTAAAATAAAATTAAGATAGTTAACCAAGTATCATTAAAAAACAAATATCATTAATCATCAAATTCAAACTACTTAATAAAATATACCTTTAGGGGGATACGACGCACTGCGACTATCTTTTCCAGGCCATAAAATTTTGATGGGTCCATAAGGTGCAAAGGCTTCCACTAGACCAGCTAGAAACACATAAAAGCAATGAGAACCATTGTTTTTAAAAATTTAAACTAGGTTTTAAATCACACATTCATAATGTAATACAGAATTTGCCAACATTGTTGAAAAGTTGAGTGAACAGAATGAAATCATGAAGCAGACTTTAGTTTTAAATTTTGCTTTTAAATACCCAAGTTAAACTAAAGTAAAATTACAAGTTAATGCATGTGTTTCCTTCATCTCAGATCAGGTTGTTTCAGTCCTAAAAGTTGGATCAGTGGGAGAAATTCTGGACTTCAGCCCCTCCTCCAATTCATAAAAATCATTCGACCATTCATGAGTGAGACATTTAAGAAAAGGAATTAATTTTTTATAATTAGTGCCCAGGGGTCTGTCCAGACATTGTGAAAGGTCTTGTTTTTGTAAAATTGCAAAAAAACCACACATAATTTGTGAATATAAAATAAGCATTAAGTGACATTCTTGCAACCAGGGTCCTGCTTTTGTGAAATTGTGCAAAAAGGGTCCTGTTATTGCAAAAATTGCTAAAAACCTTTTCAAGAAGTTTTTAAATTGTAAATGGATACAAGATTCTGCTCAACAATTGCTGCTACTAAATTAGAGATGCAACATACAAACATTTGGTATTTAACTTAGACTGCTCAACACAGAATAACCATTTCGGATGAATAATGGAAACAAAAATCCCTCACATTTTTAATAATTTTAAATAACACAACTTAATTATGTAACACTTTTAATGCGCTAAGCATTAAGTAAACTTAAACAATTCTTAAATTTATAATATTTTATTTAAAAAAGTGCTCAAAATTTTTATTTACATAATATTTTATTAATAAATATTATGTATAAATATGAATTGATATATCATTTAAATCATTTAATATGAATAAGAATGTACACACAATGTTTGTAAACATAGAAATATTTTCTTAGAATACTTCATTTGGAATTTAAACAGAGGGAAACTTTGAAAACTCAGTTTGTTTCGAATAGTCGAATGGTATTCCAGTACTTAGTGCAATTAACAGATTCTAAATATACTAAATGTTTGTAAAATTTGTATAATTGGTACTTATTGACGCTGCATCAATATTGAGAACCTTTAATATTGATACTGTGAAAGGTTTTTATGATCCCTTTAAAAAGGATAAATACCAGAAAAGATAGGCTGAATTATTAATAGGCTGAACTATTAACAATATGTTTTGTTAACCAATTAACAATATTTTTTTTATTTATCCTTGAGGAGTGCTTAATCATTTTAGCTTTATTAATTGTTTTACTCACCATTTCATAGTGTTTAGTACTGATTCATTTTTTTGTAGATTACTGCTAACTTGCTGGAAATAAACTAATTTACAGGGTATCTGCTACATTTTAGGTTTTCAAATTCAAGACTTTTCATAACTAATTCCAAGAATTTTTCATGACTTTACAAAGTTACTATTTTCTCCAAAAACTCAATAGTAAATTTAAAAAGTATCATAATAACATTAATTGAAATTATAGGTGTAACCGAAACTGGTACTCTGCATTGTCACATTTATAGATTTTCAATTTAAGAAACAGAAAATAAAGATTTGAAGCAATAAAATAGCTCAAATGTAATTTTCCCCTTTTTCCGCAGAATTATATTCTAAAAACACTTTTCTTGTTCAAGGGAAAGGAAAGAAATACCTTCTGATTTTCTGTTATTATTTCAGAATAAAAATAATTCGCCAATCACTGGCTTGCTTCAGCTAAAATTTTAAAAGATAATTTGTTCTAGAAATGATGTTTTTTCTTAATTTTTTGAAAGAACACAATTTTTAAAGAACATAATAAAAAAATTTTATATTTTAATAAAATATGACTGAGTGGGGAGTTTGTTACAAATTCAGATATTCGGAACACCAAGAAATTGGGGGAGGGGTAAATTCCAGTTTAATTGTAGATTTTTTGGCAACCTAAATTCATGACTTTAAAAAAAGTTTAAATCATGACAAATTTTGTTCAATACCAAAATTCATGACTTTCCATGATTTTTTTATGACTTTCCAGGTGCGCAGATACCCTGAATTTACCACTGAATGTAGAGTTAAATATAGCACAAGAATTATTTACTATTAAACTGTGCCAAATTCACAATAAAAATTCACACTGTACCTAAACTTACAAAAATTGGTAATTTTAGACTACAGTGGACAAAATCAAACTGTTCATAAAATTCAAATAGTTTACTGTTTAACAACAAACTAGTATAAAAAGTAAATTACCTTCAGTGATATCCCAAGGTACACCACCTAGAAACACTTTGCATGAATATGTAGGGTTTTTATGAGCTTTTGGAGGTAAGTGTCCACTCCAAGTACAATTTGCTTCACAGAAAGCTAAAAATAATGAAAAATAAGTCAAAATAAAAGTCACTTTTGAACATTAAAATATAGAATTGAAATCTTTAAACATACCAGCAGCATTTCTGTATAATCTTGCAGCTCTTTCTATAGAATCTAAATCACCATAATTAGCATTCAAAACTGAATTAGCAGACCATCTTTTATCAACAAAAAATGGAGAGGATATAATGGGCATGTCAACATCAGAGCGACAATTAGTATTGCAGTTTAATGGAGATGCAGATGGAACAGCAGAGCCAACAGTAGTTCCTATATTTAAGTTATTCTGAAAATAAGATTCTAGTTAATTATACAATTATATTTCTATTTATGTTTCAAGAACAATTAAATTATTAAAAAAGTATTATCTCCCATTTAATAAAAATCAGTTTTTAAGTAGACAGAACAAAATATTTTGAAATTGAGCATGCTAGATAGGTTTTATAAACTGGCTTGAGTTTGGTAGCTTAAAAAGCTGAAGACTTGAAAGCCATATTTTCCTACTTTAATATTTTCAAACATAATTAATGGGAGAAAAATACTTAAAAGTAATCTTGTGATGCAATACACCTTAGCTGCAACAACTGAGCCAAGCAAGGTACTACAGCAATATTTTTCTTAAGTCTGCTATTTTTGGTAATTATAGTAATATAAAAATGCTAATCTAAAAATTAACAAAAAGTGTTCACAATCTTTAGGCAACCAGCTGTTTATCTGCTATACACAGCTGCACTTGAGCTAAGTGAAAATTAAAAGATCAGGAAACATTAAAAAGTTAACCATTTCAGAGATATGAAGCATGAACATTACAGATTCATGTTTGCACATTAAAGTAGATTCCTTAATACATAAAAATTTCATAAGAATAACACTTTTGCAATAACAAATAATGCTTAAGTCTGATAATAGAAAAAATTCTGTAGTTTATAACCTCAGAAATATTTGCTATAGAAGTTTATTATAATTTTCTTTCTACACTATTTAGTATGATTTTCTTTCTACACTATTTAGTATGATTTTCTTTACAACAACCTTTCTATCATGAACTATGGATGCATCAAGCCCTAGTTTTAGTTCCATGGATAGTGTTATTTTAATGTTACTTAGAATATCCGCATAGAAACTTTCTTATGGGGACTGAAATTGTGTCATTTGATTTAGAACAAGCAAAATTTTTCTTTAAAGTTTTAAATTTATTTTTTAAAATCAAACTCCTTGAATGAAGGAATAATGATGATCCACTTGAGTCTTAAGACCAATTTTGGAAGCTACAAAATTTTACATTATTGCATAAAAAATACTTGCCATCAAAATATCAAAGTAATTGGGCATGCGACCGTTCATAGGTTAACCTGTTATGCAGGTGACGTGCAAATTAACCAACTACAATTTATTATTAAAATTGCAAAACTTTAGACTAAGCTAGTTTATAAATTCTTACCATTAAATCAGAAAGACTACTCAGTTCAGATACACTGCTAATGCCACTAGTATCAGACTCTGTTGGTGAAGAACTCCTGTTTTCACGAAGGCCTTCACATCCTACAAACAGAGCCTGCTCAAGTGTAGAGGGCTCCCTGAAATTAAGACAAAGAATGAGAAATTTGCTGAAAATAGCAAATTTGTAAATAGTTTAGTTCAGACCAGATAAGAGTTGCAATAATCAAAAATCTACTCTGAAGAGTACAGAGTCAACTTAAAATAAATTTTAACTATTTGTTCAATGAATTTATAACTTTAAGGAACAAGCTGCAATAGCATAGAAAATTAAACTGCTAATAAGCACAATTTGCAAAGGTCTAAATAAATACATACCATAAAAATTTATTTTTGGCACAAATTAACAAGTCCTACGTAACATAGCTCAACTAAAATCTTTCATAAGTTCCTCTTTAACTCTCATCACAAAGAATAACATCTACATGAAAACTAATTTCCAGGTAAATAAATTAAAAATTCCAATGAAACATAATTAAAATTTATTGTACAAACTTTAAAAATTTTTGGAATACAAGTTTAACAGTAATAAAAATATATAGTTCCATTTTATTATCCATTTAGTTCCATTATGCCTTTTAAATTATCATTGGTAATTTTACTTTAATGAAAACTCATCAATTCACAACTTTGGTAAGTTTTAAAAGTAATTTGATCACAAAACACAATTTAATTGCATATTTTAGACAAAAAGTTAACTAAAACGATTGAAGATTATACTAATTCAGTTTTTAGCTATGTTAACTTTGTCTAATTGGAAAATTTGAATGACAATCTAAATATAACGCTATAGAATAAGATTAAGTTTATCATAGAATAAGATTAAGTGGTTTAGACTATTTGAAAATTAGTTGATAACCAAAAGTCATTCAGACATTTTTAGTGAAGCTCAAAAACTAAATAACTTCACTCTAACTTTAAGCAAAGTATTTAGTCTCTAAGTCTTAAAATAAATTTTTTCAAAAAATATAGAGCCAGGTTTAGGCAAAACTCTGCATTCAATTAATCTGGCTCTGTCACCATACGATAGTACCAGTTAGATAAAATGTTGAGTTTAATGTTAAACCTGCTTAGTAATAGTAATTGTCAATTGTATAAATTTAGATGGTTTCAGTCAAATCTTTTCATCAAATCTGAATAAGGAAAATTGCAGGTTTAATATCTTTATACTGTTACTTACATTTATCAACTAATAACATTTATTTATTTTTATATCTTAACTTTCACAAGAAAGACTAGCAGAGCTCAGATTTTAAAATGGGAAAGACTGACAAGATTAAACATTTAAACTAAACAAATTTGAGACTAAGTTTTATAGACTCTCAATATTGCAAACTTCTGTTGCTAGTCATAGTTTTTAAACTTAGAACTCTTTGAAATGCATATTTTTAACATAAAGTTCAGTACTTACGATGTGAAGGGTAATTGCGGTGAGGCTGCTCTTATTGCCCTCATGCCACTTTGCATCCCATTATCCACTGGCCTACCACCAGGTGACCAATTTTGGGATAGTAGTTTACTTATAGGATTAATTTCATAAGGCTTTGAAATGGATCCTAAATTAAAAGCTTTCAATGGATTTGTCTGTGCAGAATAGCCAACAGAACCTGCATTATACATGATATTTGCTAAATTTCCATTGGGAAGATTGATGCCTGATAAACCTAGCATATTTGAGTTGGAACCTGAAAAAGTTGAGGATTAAATACAAGCAGAAAGATAAGCTAGAAATAAGCAGAAAGATAAACACACGAAGATCATAAAGGAAAATTGTCTATGCAAACAGATTTTAAGAAACTTATTTTTAAGGTTTGAGAATTTTTAGGAGCAAGCATTTGTTTCAAATTTTAAAAATATAAATGAGCACTTTTAAATTCCCTAAAATAAGGATACACAACCTTTGAGTGATGGGCTGCAAGCCGAAGTATTTAAATATGTTGGTTGAAATTATGTTAATTTCTTGTATAAACATTGTTTTAGTTACTAAATTTTCAGTCAACTTAATATTTTTGCAAACATTTAAATGCTTTTGAAACATTAAAATTCAATCAAACCTGAAAAATTAACTGATTTTTATAAAACAATTTTTCTTTCAAAACGCAGATTTATTGTAAAAATAAAAAGATAAGGGAAAAGTAATTTGTCACTTTACTACATAATACATAAGTTTATTTAAAAAAACTAATGTTTGAAGGATAAAAGTAAAATTTTTCAGCTATGTAAACACAAATTAAATATTCTAGTTAAAGAAATTTTATGTTTGTTTAAAATGATTTACAATAAAATAAAGACATCATAGGTCAAAATAAGTTTTACTTTTTTCCACGTTCAAATTCTGTAGATTTGTTAAAATACTGTATTGCATTAAAAAATAGAGATTTAAGAAACAGTGGAAATTAGGAACAATAGCTGCTAAAGATCATATAGATTGACGATGAAATGTTCAAATATAAAAGTATTAAGTGATTATTAAAATACACAATTTGAAACACTTAAGTCTTAATATATTGTATTAAAACTAACAAAATTTTCACAACCATGCAGAAAACTTCAAAAAAAAAATGATAAAAAGTTAAGACTGATGTCAAAATTGACACAAATAAAGCAGGTCGAAAATGATTATTAAAATGTGCAATTTGATACTTAAGTTTGAACAAATCTGCACAAATAAAGCACATCAAAACTTATTTAAAATGAGAGGTTAGATTGCCCTATTAATGTGGTATTAAAAAATATAGACTTAAAAAAGTGAGTAAATCTGGCAATAAATGCAGAATACTCTTATCAAAAAGCCCATTAGATCAACAAAATGAAAATAAAACATTCTTGTGGCAAAAACTTAAGACATTATATTAAGTTAGAATTCTTACAGAAAGATTTCTTTTAGTTAGAAAAATTCTTTGTTTTCTTTTCAACTCTAGCTTTGCAAAAACAAAAGTTGTTCTGCCAAATTTTTTTGAAATTTGTTCACAAAAGATAGCGTCTCATGTACCAGAAAGAAAAGACTTGATCTTCCAACGTTTAACTTAGATTAGAATTTTTTCACAGTTCCGCAAAATTTCGTTAAGACATTTCTTCCTCTCCATTTCTTATGCCAGAGATCTCAATCTTTGATTTTTTAAAATACAGATTTGCAAGAACAAGACACAAATTCGGCTCAACTTTAAAAATTCCGTAATGACGGACCAGCTTCAGCTAGAATTTGTAAATTGCTAATATAAAAAGTATTTCAAAAATCTGGATAATTTAAAAAAAGTTAGAAATTTAGTTTTTCCTTCATTTTTAATAAAACTTTTTTTACTTCAATATCACCCAAATTTTGTTACAAATGTATATTTTTACCTCTTTTTATTAGGCTGAAATAACATGGGTTCAATATTTTTAATAGGATATTAAGAACAAGACATGAAACTTTCAAAGCACAGATTTAAGTAATCACTTTATAACGCACAACTCAATCTAATTCTCTTGTAAGACCATGCGGGTGTTTTGACAATTTTCCACTATTACTATGAAGCGTTACACAGTTTTAACGATGTCTTTGGTTATAATTATTATTGATATTCTTTTTAAAAAATTAATATTTCAAGACACGCAAAATTTTAATTGTTTATTTGATTATTTATTTTAAGTGAGACTAGTTTTTTCAGACCGTAATTGTTCCTGTCTTATGTGCTTTAAAATCACTATCTCATAAATTACAGCTCTTAAAATTTAAATAGAGCAATTAAGTAATTCCTTTTTAATGAGTTAGATTTGCACTGTAAATATATTTGCAGCTCCACTTGTTTTTTCGGCACTTTTTGTTACTGATTTTAGCCTGATTTTTAAAGATATTACATGCACTATGAGAAATTGAACTTTGACATTTGTGTACATTTTTAATGCAAGGATTCCATTTTTTTGCTTCCTTGATAGATATTATGGCAGTCATTGCTCCTGATTTCCATAATTTTTAAAATTAGATGTTTTTAATAAGACATTACAATATGCAAATCTCTGAACATTCATTTAAGTAACCTCTTTTGAGTAGTGTCATAAATCCACATAATTTTGCTGTTGATATTTTTATTTCCAATACTGCTATGGATTTCACAATTTCTAAAAATCAGTTTATTAATGTTGTGACTACTACTGTGGCAAAATTTTTTCAAGCTATCTGCGGCAAAACTCTCTAGCACTAATATCTTTCTGCAAGATACTTTTAATAAAAATGTATGTTACTAATTTAAAACAACAAAAGGGCTGCGTTTACAAAAAAAAATATGTAATTTTTTTAACTGAATATGCAATTTTTATTCTGACATTATAGGTAACATTTTCGCATTTTGTTGGGAAGGGGGCATAGAAATTATTTCCTTCACATTTTGCAACTAATTATCACAATAAAAAAAGTTAAAAATCATTAAATCCATAGTGCTAGGGAAAAAAAAAAAAAAAAAAAAGATTGACGGCAAAATCATGCGAATCTAACACATCAAATGTGTGTCTCATCTCTTGATTAGGCTGTTGTATAAAAATAATATCGTATACAAATATCTGATTTAAAAACTATGGAGAAATCAATAGCAATAACTGATAAAATTAGACAGAATTATTGCCTTAAAAAGTAAATAGTCAAATACCAATTTGAATTTTCCATGTTAATCGGGATATTCAAAATCCATGTGAAAATCAATATCAATAACTGATGAAAATACAATCGAAACAATATATCAATTTACGATACTATTGGCGTATATTGAGCGTGTCAAAGAGATTATCTGAATGCATGATTCAAATATAACAGGTAAATTTCTGTCCAAAAAATAAAGGTAAATATTTTTCCACTTTTCAAAACAAAAATCTTTCTGCAATAACTCCAACGTTCTGTGACAATGTTGCTGTGTCGCTGCGATTCTGATCCTTACAAAATTCGAAAAAATTAAAGTGTGTTTCCCTTTAAAATGAGATATACATTTTAATATTATAGGCGATATTATTGATATCGTATTACATTTTGATGGAAAAAATTATTTAGTTTTATTCTATATGTGTAGACATAAAAACCACTGCTGTTATAATTTGATAAAACTATCAAAAATAACTTTCAGAAAGATCTTATTGCTAAGCAGATTTGTCACTGAAAGCCAGAAAAAATTGTGAAATAGGTTAAAGCAAATAAAATAACTAATTCAAAATTTTCGTATTAGAATACATTAAAATTTTTAAAACTATGGAAATCTACCGTAACATTCTTCAAAACCCCTACGGATATACAATTGGAATATGTGCAATACCAGAGCATTTAAAAGTGAAGATTTGAAAGCACACTGCAAAATGTCAGACTTTTTTAAAAAAGAAATTTTTTTGAATCATGTTCAGGCTTCAAAATGAATTTTAATTTCTGACGATAAGATTAAAATTTAAAAATCCGGTAGAACAAAAAGAAATTCTCAAAATTCATAATTAATATTTTTTTCATTAGCATTCGGCTTCTAGTTTTCCAAAGCTGAATGGATTTATATTTTTGCTTAATTTAGATACTTTCAATTGTTAGATAACAAATAGTTAATGCAATATACATTGGAACTAGAAACATCCCGTCTGGAAGACTTAACGTAACTGGCGCAGGATCTTCTTTGTCTACTTAGTGTTTCTGTATCCTACTCCTATAAGAGTTCATTGGAACTAAAGTTCTGCTGCTTACATTATCTCTGGAAGTTTCTCTCAAGTGTCAAGAAACATTGAAGATAGACTGATTCTAAGCAATTCGTTTGACATACAATCTTGCAAATTAGATTCTACAGATGCTGATTTGGTGATTCGTTATCAGGGTTCGCCAAGTGGGCCCACTTTGAAAAAACCCGCCCGGGTTTTATTGGGCAGGCCCACCTTGAAAAAACCCACTTGGAACGATAAGTGGGTTTTTTCAACAAAAAAATATTTTTTTTTACTAAAACTTATTGTTTCGCATTTACTTTTATATAATTTATTGTGCAGCATAAATTTGTCAAATAGAGTTGCATGATTTATATGATTAAGTTTTTAATATTAGTAAAGTAAAAGAAACTCGAATCTTCATATAATTTTATAGTAGGTACCTACTATTGAAAACTTCAAGTGGGCTTTTTCAAAAAGTAATATTTTAATGATATTAAATCAAATAAAAATTTAAATATAATCTGAAAAGATCAATTTTTCAAATATAGTTGCATGCTTTATATATTAATAAACAGGTTATTATTAATTCATATGTTTAAAAATTGAAAAGAAACAATTTTCTCTCTTTTTTACCAAGTGATACATTAACAAATTTAAACAGTTTTATTTTCTGGCTTTGAAACAAAAAAAAAGAAAAAAAGCTAAAACTTTTTATAAGAGAACTTTTTAAAAGAGAACTTTTTAAAATTATTTATCTAAAAATGAAATCATTTTCCTAGGGTTAATTATTTGAAAACAAATGGGACAAGTAACTGATACTCTTTATAATTATACGTAGTTTTAATTTCACTTTCTATTAATCTTATTATAAAAACATGCAAGACCATTAAATATTTATTTCAGTTTTTTATTTAACTCAAGTCAGATGAAATTTTAGTTTTTACTGATTATAAATATTTACAGATNAAAAAAAAAATAATAATAATAATAATAATGATAATAATAAATAAAAAAATAAAATAAAAAAATTTAAACGAATTAAAAATTTTTATTCATTGTTATAAGATTTGTTTAACTAAGAGAAATACAATGTATTTTTGAAATTATTACTTAATTTATACTAATTTGTTTAATAATGGTTGACACAATTTTGAATACCAAGGCACATTAACTCATGTATCATTTTAAACTACGTAATTTTAAATGACACAATGCAAAATTCGAATGAAGTCATGTCTTTTTGAAATTTTTTAACTTAGAAACGACTTGATCAATAATGTTCAAATTTTGCATTTTAAAATTGCACAAAAATGATGTAAAATTTACATAGCTTAAATTTTAGTTTTCTTCTAATTTTAAATAACAAACAATAATAGATAATTATTTAAAATTAATTTTTACATTCAATTTTCTTTGGATAAATATATTTTTTAATTGTGTGATCAATATTTCCAACTAGCTTTAAAATTTCTTGAGATATGGCGATCTATACTCGTTAAATTATTAAATTTAAAACAGCTCTAAAAAAATTATAATACTAGAAATACAAAACTTGTATAGACTCTCGCAATGTCTGGCTACGGCCCTGTAATAATAAATAAAACGTGATTTTTTTTTCTCATTGTAAACTGTGCAAAGATTGCCAAAAAACAGTTTAGCATTTTTTAAAAAAAGTAGAAAAATAAATTTTTGCCAAGATAATTGAATTAAAATTTTTGCCTAGTATTTTGGAACAGGCCTTTGGAAGTAACCTGTTATTTTTATAACAGGTATGATTAAATAACAGGTTCCAAATACCTGTTCCAGAAAATATTGGACATCTCTAACGGATATACAATTGAAATATGTGCAATACCAGTGCATTTAAAAGTGAAGATTTGAAAGCACGCTACAAAATGTCACTTTTTAAAAAGATAAATTTTTTTAAATTATGTTCAGGCTTCAAAATAAATTTTAATTTTTGAGAATAAGAATAAAATTTAAAAATCCGGTAGAACAAAAAGAAATTCTTAAAATTCGTAATTAATAGTTTTTTCATTAGCATTCTGCTTCTAGTTTTCGAAAGCTGAATGGATTGATACTTTTGCTTAACTTAGATACTTTCAATTGTTAGATAACAAATAGTTAATGCAATATACATTGGAACTAGAAACATCCGGTCTGGAAGACTTAACGTAACTGGCGCAGGATATTCATTGTCTACTTAGTCTTTCTGCATCCTACACGAGTTTATTGGAAGTAAAGTTCTGCTGCTTACATTATCTCTGGAAGTTTCTCTCAAGTGTCTAGAAACATTGAAGATAGACTGAGTCTTGGCAATTAGTTTGACATATAATCTTACAAATTTGATTCTACAGATGCTGATTCGGTGATTTGTTATACATACGTGCTTCAAATAAATTAAGTTCTCACAAATATGCATGCACTAAAACCATGGTTAGAGAACATGGATAGAACTTGTTATCTTTTAATCTTATTTCAGACATTTGAATCTTATGCACTTCATCTAATATAGATAAGTCTACGAAAAACTAGTATGCATAGTAAAATTTTAGAAGTTCAACACATTTACAAAACTTATTTACATTGCAAGGAACCAAAAATAATTAAAATTACAATTATAAGTAAGCTTACAAAATTAGCTGTTGCAAAATACATAACTAAAGCCTTAAAACACAAATTTTTTCCAAAAATAAAATGTCTGTAAATAAACTTCAAAATTGTAAACTATTTTTAAGTACGAGAATTTTGCTTTCAATCTTAAATATAGAAATATGAAAACTATTAAAAATTTAGAAACAAAAATTTTATTTTACACACGCTGAAACTCAAATTGTGAACACATAAAATGCTTACCAGAAAAGTGTGATCTGGATGCAAGACCTAACATATCAACAACTGATGCATCTAAAAGATAAAAAGCTGTTATAAACATTGAAAATATTTGGTTATTTTAAGAAAAAAACTTAAATTATTTGAATTCTAGGGTAATTTATAACCATTGTGGCAATTAGGATATTTTGAGCTAAAAAAATTCATATAAAGTTACAACTTTAAATTATCTACCAAAAATTAAAAGGTTTAAGAAATTTAAGCTATCACAATTTTATCCGTTATTAGTTTACAAGCAGCTTTATTATTAAACAACTTTAGTGTTTCTTTTAGCATTGTAGGCAACACAAATTAAGAGTAAAATTTTATTGTCAAAGAATGTTCCCAAATGATTAAATCAGAAAACTGAATTTAATGGCCGCAACATCAGTCTAAAATATACACGCTACCTCCAACTGAGTTTAAGAACAGTCTGCAATACAAGAAAAGAGCCGAATTTATACATTTACAGGGGTGATTGCGAGTACAACTCAAAAATCCTGAAAATTTCTTAAGTAAAATCATTAATGCCGCATTTCAAAAAATTAATGTCTTTATAAATTTAAATCATTGATATTTTCAGAACATTAAATTCTAAATAAATTACATACAGCATAATTTAAATGAATAATTATGTATAAGTTTACTTTTATCTTCAATCACATTTATTATTCTGCCAGAAAAAATTTACAACTGAAACAGATTCCAAGTATAAATTCTAGTTCTAATATTTTTAAATAAAATATACAAGAATTGTTATGCATAAATGTGATCGATGATTCCTTGAAACTTCTAGACATAGGATTTCTGGAAACTTCCAGAGCCCGGTTAGGGGAAAATCAGGAAATCCAGAATTTTTCCGGAGCACAATCACCTCTGCATTTACTCAGTTATTTTTACTGAAAACAGATTTTCGCACCCGTGGCTAAACCATGGTGGTGGAGTAACGTCGCTCAAATCACACAACCACAAAATCGTTTATAGGGCGGGTTACATTCACGCAGAAGGAAGGATATATAGAGAGAAAGATACATTCATGCCTAAGGTGGGATTCGAACTCGCTACCACTGGCCCCATAGTCCAGTACAGTACCCACTAGACCAGTTATCGGCCCAATAAGTAATAATCCAAACATAAATTTTACATTTTAGTACCATAAAAAGTAGTATTTAGAAATATAAAAGGAACACTTAACTTAAAAAACGAACGCTTCAAAAAATAATTTATTTTTTAATCGGACCCTTCCCAAATTTGTTTATCTTCACTATTATTTTGTTAATGAAATAAACCCTTCCCAGGAGGGGGGGGGGTAGAAAGAAAGATGTAACCTAACTAAATTTTGTCTTCGGCAGACGCTTCTACCTTTATTCGTCCGAAATGAATATTCTGCATTCAGCAGTATAGGCTAAATACCAAATATTTATANGAAAGAGATGCCAAGTATAAATTCCAGTTCTAATATTTTTAAATAAAATATACAAGAATTGCCATGCATAAATGTGATCGATGATTTCTTGAAACTTCTGGACCTAGGATTTCCGGAAACTCCCAGAGGGGAAAATCCGGAAATCCAGAATTTTTTCGGAGCACAATCACCTCTGCATTTACTCAGTTATTTTTACTGAAAACAGAATTTCGCACTCGTGGCTAAACCATGGTGGTGGAGTAACGTCGCTCAAATCATACAACCACAAAATCGTTTATAGGGCGAGTTACATTCACACAGAAGAAAGGATATATAGAGAGAAAGTTACATTCATGCCTAAGGTGGGATTCAAACTCGCTACCACTGGCCCCATAGTCCAGCACAGTACCCACTAGACCAGTTATCAGCCCAATAAGTAATAATCCAAATATAAATTTTACATTTTAGTACCA
This sequence comes from Parasteatoda tepidariorum, assembly GCF_043381705.1. Classification (NCBI taxonomy): domain Eukaryota; kingdom Metazoa; phylum Arthropoda; class Arachnida; order Araneae; family Theridiidae; genus Parasteatoda; species Parasteatoda tepidariorum. The sequence goes on along the minus strand of NC_092212.1, from coordinate 60,611,005 downwards.
TAAATAGTATTTAGTAATATAAAAATCAAAATTTCAGATAAACAAGTTTGCCAATTGTCAAATATAGATTAGTCTTTCAATTTTAAATATGAAATATATATACAAATAAAAATTTGTCAGCACTACAGCTTAAGACTGAGGCTTTGTTGCAGCATGAAATGTTTCTGTGAACATACCATTTTGATAACTGCTGTGAGTTTGCAACAAATAATCACAACTGTTTGGTCAAGTTTAGCCTATCTACAGCTAGTATCCTGTGCTTATTCTCAAAATTTCATAAATATCAATATGGAGTAGAGCCAGTTCTGAGAAAATGAAAAAGTGCTCTAATTTAGTATTTAAGCACTCTAATCTTGCATTATCTGGACTCGAAAGTTTGTAACAGTAAGTCATTGATTTTGATAATTTTGTTCTAGGTGGAAAAGTTACCAAAATGACAATTTTTAAATGTTTTTTGAAATATTGCATTAGATTATGGAATACTGCATTTATTATTAATATTAGTCCATTCTAAAACCAGATAACTTCAAGGCAAGACAGCATATAGTTTAAAATTATAACTGCCTCAAGTGTAAAACAATCAAACTGGCTTTATTTTCTTTGACGAAAAAGTTTCAGAAAACTCTTCAGGACAAGACTTTCTCAATTTACTATTTCAAGGCAGAATGATTTGATGGAAGATTTTTAGTGTTAATGAACATTAGTTTATTGTTGACCTTTTCTTGTTATTTCAATTTTTGAAAATTAGGTTTTTGATAGAACATGAAAACTGATAAAATTTAAATGTCTTAGCTATTTAATTCTGAATAGATTAATTATTCTCTATTTATGACTGACAATATTTGCTTTACACTTCCCGATTATACTTAATTCAATAAATATTCTCTTCACTATGATCTTTATTTCAAATAGTTCATTTTCTACCAATTGTTTTAGACTAGCTTTCTTTTCTCTGCCATAAAATAATTGATCTTACAGGTGATATTTGATTTAATAAAAACAGACAGACTAAGGATGCACAACCTTCTATATAAATATTGAAGAAACATAAATTCTAATATGAAAAAACTACTGCTTACAGAATGAAAGTGTGATAAGAATTCATATGTTTTAATGAGTAATATAAAACAAAACTAGATATTCTAAAAAAGTTTCGAGTTGGAACAAAAACAAAAAATCAAAACAAAATTAGATTCCATATTTATTTAGCATTATGCTTCAGATATATTTCTATTTTTAAAATGAGAGGTTTCATGGATTTGAAACAAGACACTTTCTGAAAAATCCCCCAAGATAGAAAAGTTTAAAACAAAATTAAACAGTGAGCAGTGCAAAATTTAGAGTTTTCCTCTACAGGGTTGCCACAGAAAAAATGAACAAAATAGTTGCTTTTAGCAGCCTAAAACATGAAAATAGTAGCCAAAAACTAGGAAAATAGTTGCCTATATAAGAACAAAACATCATATACCATGATCCATTCAGTCAAGTTGGTGGCAAATATGATAATTTTCATACAAACGCAAATGTTTATACATACGAAAAGTAATTACTCAAATTCGAAATTCACACATCGTAGTATCGTATAAATTTTTTTTCTTCAAATCATGGGGAATTCCGTAGCAATAATCATTGAAAAGGCGACCGAGAAATAAAATAGACTTACAATGGAGTCTGCAGATTAAACGATTTAAAAAGTGAAGACTCAAATTTGCAATTTTAAGAAAAAAAATGTTCAGTGTATTCAGAAACTATCTTGTGGGGTGCAGATTTCCCACCCAATTTATGCTTAAAAGAAGAAAAAAAACATTGCTAAGATTACAGAAAAGTCTCCCAATAGTCTCCTTTTCCTGAAAATAGTTGCTTTTTTAACCTTTTCAGGCAAAAAAAAAAGTTGCCATAGTCGCCTCATGCCAAAAATAGTTGGCAATAGTTGCATTTTAGTTGCCTGTGGCAAACCTGCTCTACTTTTTCAATTTTCTTTCTTGCAATAACATTGCATTAAAGTATCGGAATTCTAAATACCACGTTCCAATGCATGGCGCTAACTGCAGAAAAAATTACTGAAAAATATTTACGATAAAATATGCACAAATCAAATTGATCAAAAAGTGATATAATTGAGTGATTAATACCTTATGTCTAGTTAAAATAACTCGATAGACAATTTCACATGAAAAAGAATCAAAATAATTGCAACACAAAAATATTACTTTAAACGTTGAAATCAGTACAAATGAAGCAGGATCTATAAGTAATTATTTAAATACACTATTTAAAATTTGCATATCTTAATAAAAACCTGAACTTTAAAAAATATTTTACATTACATCATAAAAATTAATAACTAACTTCAGATAAAATCTGGAAAACAAAGTGGTTCCAAAAGTAATAATTTAAATGTGAGACTTGATATGTCCGGGTTTTAATAATATCGTAATAAAAGTACTGGATTTTCAAGATCGCATGGAAAAACGTAGCAATAACTGCCTCTAAATAAAATTTTATTTCTGATAAAATCAGAAATAAAACATTTCAAAAAGTAATAAATTAAATACGCAACATTTAACTAACAAGTCTTAATAGAGCAATAAATGTAGGATTTTAAAATACACATGGAAATTGCTAGTTATAAAAGCAATCCAAACATAATTTGAATTGTGATGAAATCTGCAACAATAAAGCGTAAATAATAATACTTAAATTTGTGAATCTTATTAAAAATACAGAGTCTCTTAAAACCATGCAGAATTTCCTAGCAATAATGGTTGAAAAAGTGATAAACTTAGGTTTATGATAAAACCTGCGTAAATTGATCACATCCAGCGGTCTGTTTAGAAGAAATTTGGGTCCGTTAAAGGACCCTTCACAAAATATCTTTTCATAAAAACAGACCCTTCGCAAAATATTTTAACTTAAAAACGAACACTTCACAAAATAATTTATCTTTTAATCAGACCCTTCACAAGTTTATCTTCATTATTGTTTTGTTAATCAAATAAACCCTTCCCAGGAGGGGGGGGGGAGAAAGATAGATGTAACCTAACTAAATTTTGTCTTCTGCAGACGCTTCTTCCTTTATTCATCCCGAAATGAATATTCTGCATTCAGCAGTATAGGCTAAATACCAAATATTTATATGTTGCATCGCTAATTTAATAGCTGCAATTGCTGGTTATTTTTTAAAATTTAATTTTTGAAATTATAATTTTACAGTGTTGAGCATAATCTTGTATGTCTTAACAATTTAAAAACTCCTTGAAAGTTTTTTGCAATAACGGACCCTACTTGCACAAATTCACAAAAGAATGGTTGAAAGAATGTGACTCAACTTTATTTTATATTCACAAATTACGAGTAATTTTTTCACAAAACGGACCTATCACAAAATGTCTGGACAGACCCCTGACATAACTAAGTGATGACTCAAACGAGACTTAAAATTTTTTACTTCTTTTAAAAAAAAAACTCTTTGTATTCAAAAGCTCTTGCAGGTTGTGCACCCCCAACTTAGAAGTAACATAGATTGGAACTTTTAACCTTGCTTTCGTTAGTACCTTAAAGTTTGTAAGTTGTAATTTAACTAATAAATGCTAAAGACAAGATTAAAATCTTTGATATTCAATGTAAAGTACATGTACATTTAATAACACAAGAAACCTTAATTTGTTGGCACTGATAAACTGTATGGACTTTAATTATTAAATCTAGGTTGAACAATTTAATTATAAGTATATGCAATGTAAATAATTAAATTTAAAATAAATTAGTATTAATCTTTTCCATAGCTGGAAAATGTTTCAAGAAACACTTAATATCAAAAAACTTAATACGAATGTCCTGTATTTAGTTAAAAATAATCTACAAAAACCTGAATAATCACATTTGATCTTTTTAAAATTAATTTTACAAAAAATTTAGAAAAGGAAGTAAAATAGACAATCGTATGCTATAACTGATCTGTTGAAAGAATCTAACACTAGGGAACAAAAATTTTATTGCATTTATACAAATAAATTGTCTTGCTTAATTCAGGTGTGGGAATTTCAAATTTAAGATTAAATATCTCTAATTTTAGTAGCATGCCAAAAAATTAAAATTTTTAGTCACTTTTGGCAAACAGTTCAAGCTTAAAAATGTTATGCATAGAAGGTCATAAATGTTGTGATAAACTTCTAGGAGTAAAACTGCACAAGAACCTGTGTTTGGAATTTACATCACAGGCAACTTAAGAGCTGTTTAGAAACATGAAGAAACTGTTCATAATAGGAAAACGCTCATTATGACAAATTAAGACATTTTTGAGCATGGGTTCCTAAGCAACTCTAATTTTGATGATGAAACACAACTCTTCCACAAATTTATCCCAACATTTATAGAAGATAAAAGCTTAAAACATTATCACAGTGAGTGTGATAATGTTAAGCTTTGACATTTTGACAAAAATTAATCTAAAAGTCATTTAAGATACTCAGTTTAAGAATAAAACAGATTGCAGAATTCAAATAAACATTAAAAATCTAAATTCAGTTAAAAAAATTCATGCAACCCATGAGAGGAAAAAATATATATATATAAGCTGCTTCATAGCATTTTTACAGCACTAAATATATTTAACAGGTGCTATGGTCTAAAGTGTTTTGTAGACCTTCAAAATCAAGCTTTCAGAATATTAAATTCTGATTTATTTTTTTTTTGAAAACAAAACCATCCATCAAAAAGTTTAAGAAACCACAAATATTTATTTATTCTTCAAATCTAGTTTTTAATTATTTAACATAATTATTATTTAACCAAGATTTTCAGTTTGATTAGTTTTAAACATTAAAAACTTGTTCCACTAAAGTTTAAAAAAATATAAAGATTACAATCATAAAGGTTTAGAAAGGGAAAGTTTTGGTTTATCACAACTTAAAAGCAAATATCCTTGAATACTTTTGAAGAGTTACAAATTGCTTATTGTGCAGCCATTAGTTTCTCATAACCAAGTAATTTTTTATAACCAAATATTAAATTCAATTTTATTAAGAACATTGTTGGATAATTTAACAGATAAAATGTAAATTATTGTACTTAAATGAAGTTTAGTTAAGATTAATATAAATATTTAAAATAAAATATAATTAGGAAGCTTAGTGTATTTATTATTGTAAACAGAAAGTATTTTACAAGAACAAAGACTAATATTGAATTGCAATGAAGTTTTTATCAATTTTTCATTACCCATGAGCTAGAAATAAAACATGAACATACCATTAAAATTAAAAGTAATTTTTTAAAGACTAAAAATATTGCATAAGTTTTGGATAAAAGAAATTTCATGAAAATACCTTGATTTGTTTTTCTGTTCAGAGAATTAGTTCCAGTATCAACTGAATTATCTAATACAGCATTCAAACGTTGAAACAAGTCATTTTTTGAAAAATCATTCTGGTAGTATCGTTCATCTATCTCAGACATATTGAAATACTGAGGCTGAAAAACATATTTAATATCAGAAAAGATTAATTCTAAATAGGAATATTAAATCTAATAGCTCCATAGTTTATTACTTTTAAATTTAAAAAAAGTTACAAATCAAAATTCATTCATTACACAATAAGTCATAAGGACTGGTGAGAAATTTATAACCTAAGAATGTTAAATTTGTTTTAAATAAATATATTGTTTCTATTTATCAAAATTTTTCACAACTAATAATGGCTTTTTTAAATATTCTTTTCAGTATCAAATAACAGCTGCAAAAGGCAGTAGCGAATATAATTATCTATTATAAATTTAGATAAACAATAAATGTGACAATACTATTGTTAGAATGAAAGCATTACTTTTATTTAATGGTTAATTACGTAAATAGTTCCATCATATAAATAAACTGAAAATTTTGCAACTACACCATTTGCTAGGAAGGAAATTGGAAGCATACATAAGAGTTTGCATTAAATAGATAATAGTTTCTTAAAATTAAAGACAAGGAAGAAATTTAAATAGCCGGCGTAAGACTGGCGTAATTTTAATCTACATTCCACCCACCCACTTGGCAAAACGCCCAATACCATATTAATGCACCGATAACTGTTCGAAAAGTTTTAAATTTTAAAACTTAAATTACAAGACAATTTTAAGAATAGCCACGTCAGTTAAAGCAGCTAAAGGAAGCAATTTGATAGCTTCTTAAATATCAAAAACAAAAGCGAAACTGCACAGACAAACTTTTACTTTAAAAAGAAAAACTAGAAAATTAATTAGTGCATATCAATACAATTATAATTACAAGTAGAACTTTAAGCTAAAATTCACATATTAAAAATAAGGATATTTTCTCTTTTAATTTATTGTTACCAACACTTACATCAGTAATCAATACCGAAATTTCAATTTTGGTTTTTTGCCCCTAAATAAACAAGGAATCTACTCATAACAAATGTGTATGATAAATAATGATTAATTAATTCGTTATAAGGAAGTAATAAATTCTCAGTTAATAAAAACACGTGCGAAGCACTTAATGCGTACAGTTGGGCGTTAACACACCACGTGATGTTACATTGTTTATTCCAAATTATAGTTAAGAAACTTGTTCAAAAGAATGAATTAATACACTATATAATGGGTAAAGTATAATTTAATTGTTATTGAAGTGATACAAATAACTTACATTATTCATGGAAACCATCTTCCGACGGAAACGCCGACAACTCTCTTAAAACGTCGATAAATAACTCTTTAGATAACAATGTAAATAGATTAAAAATAAATATCACTGAAACTTAAGTAATGTATAAATAAGCGGCTGAATAAAACCGCAGTAAAAACAATATCATCCAATTAATGCTAACTAATCACAGCTCCTTTTATAACCTAAAAGCAGTAAACGTAAGAGGTGACTACGTTTGAAGCAGACGATGTTGATTCGATAAGGCTAAAAATTTGCATACTTCTAAAGTAAAATTTATAAAGTACAAAATTACTAATCGTTGCCGAAGTATACTTGCAAAATTATGTAGGTCTATAATCTACCAGCTGTTCACGTGGAGTCCGAGCCGGGATAAGTACGTGTACTAAATGCGGAGTACGGGTTTTACAGCGCAGCGATGTTGTTTCTTTTCTTCCGGCGGAGAGCGACCGAGGGAGGTTCCGAAGAAGCAAAGACCGGCGTCGCGGTGACTAGATCTAGCATTCACCGACGACGTAACCACGAGCAGACGAATTTTCGATTTCTGCGCAGGTGCGATTCATGCGAACCAGTAGAAATGTGAAAATAAATTTTCTTTTATCTAATAAATAATGTGTCGTAATTTACTAATTCTCATTCAAATTATTTTTGCTTATTAAAAAGAATATTAATTTAAAATAAAAAAATTTCATAAGTGACCTCGCGCTATTTTATGAAGATGAAACACTGCCAAAAAAAGGAGGAAAAAAGAAAGAAATTCATTAGTCAATTCGTATTCGTATTGAATGATTCGCAATTTAATGCGGAATTCCAGATCATTCTATAACATTATACATAAAGACGAAAGACATAAAATTCTGCCATTTGTCAAGCTTTTCTAACGTCGTTTACATGATGTTTTATTATGGTCTAAACAGTGCAATATCTCTATTAATGAAACAAACACTCAATTTTCATAGTGAATTCAAAATTTTTGAAAAATAAGAAAAGTAAATTGTTTTAGACAAAATGTAAATAAATAAAAAAGATTGATTGAGATTGCTTTAAAATAAAAAATAATTTTTTTTTTTTTTTTAAATAAATAGTGTTATAAATTTTTGTTTCTTTCATCGATTGAACATCTTGAAATGACATCTTGTCTTGTTTAAATAATTTTATTTGTTTATCTAAAAGATAAATTTGTTTCAAAATTTTAATTATTTACGGAAAAGTAACTATCTTAAATTAAAAAAAAATTATTTTTTTCTGAAATTTGTGGAACTATTATAATTTTTTTAAAAGTTTATCTTTACTCTGTCTTGTTGTCTTCCAATCTAATGGAAATTTGTATGTATGTACGAATTAGTCCTTAAAACAATTCTGAATCTTCTAAAATAATTTTAGTACAAACAGTGTTTGTATTTTAGCACAAAGCACTTATGTTCGTATTTTAGCACAAAGGTCGCCCACTTGTGTATTTAATAATTTTAGTATTATAAAACGAAAATTATTCACTTTGAAAATTAAAAACAGAATTAAAAAATGCTCTTTCTATAATCTATACTTTTCTTTCCATTTAATAAAAAATCATCTATTTAATTCAGCACTGTGAAGCTTTTTGATTCAAGTGACCGCTTGCATCTAGCATTCCTAAGCATGTAATTAAAATAGAAAAATTCTTGGAAAGCTATAACAGTTTAACGTGTAAGATTTTATCGAATTTTTATTATGAATTTGTTATTGTTTAAAAACAGCATAAAAAGATCTTAAAATATCTTTAAACTAGAATATACAAAAAGAAAAAAATCTTACGTAGTCCCATACAGAATAAAATTCTAAACAATATGAAAAAAAGAAAAAAAAACATATCGGTTAAGTAATTCTTGAGAAAAATAAGCGAACTGAAAACATCTAGGATTCGATGTCAGTAAAATGTTTTGTTATTTTAAACATTAAAACATCCTATTTAAGAGGATCATACTAACTAGGCTCTTTAAAAATTCGATTTATACCCACAAAAAATATAAATTAAAATAATATTTTTGACTGTCTGATTTATCCACAAATATGTAGTATAAGAAGAAAAATCATTAAAATAAAATAAGATGACAATGAAAAAAAAAAAAAAAAGAAANAAAATTATTAAAATAAAATACTAACGAAAAAGAATAAAAAAATAAATAAATAAAATTCCGGGGGAAAACAGATACAATCTGTTCATCATTATCCGCAAAAAAGAAGTGCTTTCTAACATTGTATCAATTTAGTAAAAGCAAAATATATCAGTACAATAGTGTGAGGAGCACTTAAATTTTTCTTCTTCTTGAAGCAAAATAGAACACATTATATATATATATATATATATATATATATAATAAATAAATAAATACAAGAAAACACTAAGAAAGTTAAGAAAAACAATAAGTATCATTTATTGCGCTTAAGCTGCAAGTAAACAGCACTCATTAGATAAGTTCAAAATGAAGAATAAAACAAAGAAAAATTATAGACATATGAAAAAAAGGGGGTGGGAAATAATAAGTAAAAAAATAACAAACAATAGTTTATATAAATATATATTTAAAAAAAAATGAAATTTTAGAAAAAAAACCGGAAAAAAAAGATATAATCTTTTCTTCAGCCCACACGATTATATCCGCAAAACAGAGTGCTTTCTGATATTGTATCAATAAAGCCAAAGCAAAATATATTAATACAATAGTGTGAAAAGCATTCAAATTTCATCCCGTTTTTTTTCCTTAAACTGTTGTTTGTTATTTTTTTACTTATTATTTCCCCCCCCCCTTCTTTTCATATGTCTATAATTTTTCATTGTTTTATCTTCATTTTGAACTTATCTAATGAGTTCTGTTTACTTGCAGCTTAAGCGCAATAATTGAAACTTATTGTTTTTCTTAACTTTCGTCGTGTTTTTTTGTATTTATACACATATATATATAGCAGATGCACTAAATTTTAATGTTTTGTATCATGAATTTTGTCCCTAATATTTTATCTTACTCAACGATACTAGAGCATAACTTAAATAATAATAATACATAACTTACAATATTATGCATTATTGCGTGTTTCCAATCATGAATCAAACATGCTGCTCTCATTTTATAAAAGAGCTTTAACACATTTGATGCTTTTATAAAGTTTAATGTTTGAACTTTTGCGTTGTGTTGGATAGAATGGAGAAGAAGTGATAATATCCTACCAAGAAGCCAGGGTGCACAGGAATTGACGTCACCGTCTTTGGCGCTCTTCAGAATGGACTCAGGCAGTGGGAGGGAGTGCCTGACCATTGCACCGTACAGGCCGTACTCTGCCATTATTGTACTCTTTCCCCAACACTTCTCCGTCTTCCGCCACTTGGCCCTCCTGTTCTGGAACCATACCTGTCAACAATTAGGAAATATATATATATATACACTTGGACTTCTATTTAACGAAGTCACTAAATCCCGATAATAAGTTCGTTATATGGAAAATTCGTTAAATAGAAAATCACCTTTTGAAATACTTAAACAACGCAAAAGAAGTTTTAAATTCATTAACTGTAGACATGATTAAAACAGCAATGGATCCACCTTTATCTTGTATACTAGTATCAAATATTTATTTTATAAATCTTAATCATAAAAGAAATCTTTTGAACTAAAAAAAAGCCAAAATTATAGTTTCTTTTGCTATAAAAATAATTTCAAACATATATTACCGCATGTGTTCTTAAGTTAAATTGCTACTGATAAAATCCGTTAGTTTTGCTCCAGGAAACAGAAAAGGGATTTCACTAATTTTTCTAAAAATTAAGTGATTTCGAAAATCAATTCAAAATCATTTCCCCCATAAAATGCATTAGCGAATTAGAAATTTTCTGGAATATTTTGGGAAATAGGGAAAGAGGGTCTTAAAGAAAAGTTCGCTTAATAGAAAATTCACTTCGCTATTTGGAAGTTATTTTACAAAGAAATTTCCAAAATGTTCTTGGTTCCTCGTAAAAAATCACAAAATAGAGAAATTCGCAAAATGGAAGTTCGTAATATAGAAGTTCGACTGTATATATNTATATATATATATATATATATATATAATAACTTATGAATGTCTGTGATTTGATTTTCCAGGGGCGAAAATTTTGCATCATATTGCTCCGTATATTGTTTTCCGATAGGTACATTAAAAGCTTCCTTAAATTTTTACAAGATAAGAATACAATTCGAGAAACATTATATTGCCTACATAATGGTGTAACCTGATGGTGTAACCTGAAATGGATGGTGTAACCTGAATAATATAAATATGTGACATATGAATATTTCCAAAAAGCGCTCTGACCTTTTTTGTAATGTGTAAAAACATTTAAAAACTTTTTTCAGATATTTAATCACTTAATGTATTACATCATTTCACTTAATTTGGATTTGAATGAAATAGAATTGCTAAAAGATAATCAGCTGCATGCCAACAAAGCTATTCTGGGGCCTTCGAGAATAGGAATTATATTTCTTGCTAGTTGCAATGTATATGATTGTAAATAGTAAGAACTAGAACTAAAACCCGAATTAGAATCGTATTTTTTTCCCGGGTATCTACAAGTTGATAAGGGAAAAGAGAATTTTTATTTTAACCTAGGTTTTTTTGTTGTTGTTTTTTGTGGTATTTCGCGTTTAATTAAGACAGGTGGGGAGTAATTTAAATTATTCATTCTAAATAGCAGGGGTAACCAAATGGTGTTCCGCCGAAATCCATTGTTCCTTCGAAAAGTTAAAGGAGTTCGGAGAGTTAGGATTTTTTTAAACAGTTTTTTTAGTAACATTTTTGAAACCTGTAATTAATTACATTGAAACAAAATCAATAATCCATAATTTAGTTAGTATTTAGAAATTTTTAATAACGAAATTTCTTCAAATAAAGTGTCAATGGGAAAAAAATGGCAAGAAAGAAAATTAATTTTTTAAGAAAGTATAATTTTTCTAATAGCAACGTTTTGAATAAATTACAAAAGAGACAAGCCTTAAAAAACTGCACTAGTATTTTCAATTACGCTTTACAAAATAAAATAACTAAATTCGTTAATAAAGAAATTTGCTTCCCTATTAACCATTTTCTACCTTAATTGCACTTTGTGTTAGTCTTCATTTCAACGAAAATTATAATTAGGCTTATTTCTTTCATTTTCAGCCTATGTAAATAAACCAAATACAAATTCATAACTAGTCTACATTTAGTTCCTGGACTGCGAATTCAATAGTCGGACATAAAACATAATTTAGGATTACTAATGGGTTAAACGAGAAAAAATTTCATTCCCTTTACATAATAAATAATTTTGTTTCGAAGTAATGTAGTATTTTATTTGTTAATACGTTCACAGTTGTCTTAATATGCTTTGTTTTTAAGTTTGGGGTGCCGTTGAAAGATGGTCCGCCATTCAAAGTTTCATTTTCGAAAGGGAAAAAAATTAAGAATTGCTGCTATATAGCATATTTATTTAGAATTCTAGTTCGGAACATGAATGTTTTACGATAAAAAAAAAAGAGCTGGCCGATTTTCTCAATCTTCGAAGAAAAATAATTCCATAGCTTACTAAACAGTTTGCTAAAAAATTCGTAGTTTCGTTTTTTTCTTCTTCTTTTTTTTTAAATTCGCGAATAACTCATTTCATAATTTCCACTCCAGAGAGTAATATGGAAATGTGAGAGTGAGAAAGAGATTTTTATAAACAAACATTTTTGCTTATTCATTCTTACTTGGACTGACTCATTTACGGGTAACGCCCATAGATAACACGTGATTGGATTTTACTAGGTACTATTCGAATTTGTTTTAAAATGAATCTGTAGCTTTTTTCTACTAATAATATTTTTTAATCGCAAGCTATTTCTATTCAATGATGTTGTCTAAAAATATGTATAATCATCCCTTAATACATATTTTTAGAGTTTGCCCGTAAATTAACATTTAAACGAGGTAGAAACAAAAACACAAAAATCTGTCGAATCACTAGTGAGGGAGGCAAGATAAAAAAGAAAAAAAAATCAAGATTTTGCATCCATTTGATCGTAAATACCTTTGTGGTTTTTGATGAGAATTGCACAGTTATTCTTATGATTTTTAACACAAATTCTTATTTTTTAACATGATATTACAAAACTCAGAATAAGAAATTTGAAGAACACGAGCCAATTCGAAGATAAAGAAAACTAGCAATTTTCTTTGATGAGTGTTGAAAACATGGTAAAGAACGGAAGAAAAAAAATTTCAATCGAGTTTGATTATCAGACCGATTTTTTTACATAAATATTTACCTATAAAAATATAACGTTATATAGATGTAACGTAATTAAAAATCTGAAAATTTAGTCGCCACACAACTTTAAGTAGTCGTCAATGTCGATCTGCTGACCATATTTACCAAGCTCTATTCATAAGCATCTACTGATGAACTTCATGAGAGTGTTCGACATCATGGACTTAATCTAGCTCGATTAAACATGGAGTTTAGAAACAACAATTTATGTTTATAAGAGTGTTTAGATTGAACAATGGAAACTATGATTTTACTTATTCAGTGATTAGTTAACAATTATTACTTAATTTCTTAACTTATGCTGGAAATATTAAGTATTGTATTTCAGTTATAATAATAGTGTTTTTAAATAATATTGAGCATTTTTAATATGTTTTATTAAAACTTTTGGTAAACGTAAAAAAATAAATAAAAGAAAATCTAGTTTAAATGAAAAGAAATCGGATATAAATAAATAAAAAATCGATTTTTACCAACATTGGTTGCAACTGGCAAATCGATAAAATTTTAGTCTGTAGATGAGTGAAATGACGTCAGCTTGGACATCTCTATTAATTAAGAAAAATTTGGGGGAACAGATGTTTTCGGATTCTTGATGTTTTTATAGATTCTAAATATATTTCTATATGTTAATGTAATATGTTTCATAGATTCTTTTAAATTCAATAATGTTAATGATCTATTGCTTTATTGGAATTATATGCATTAGCAGGCTTGCGTGTTCAATTAAGGCTAATAAACCCTTGTCTAATAGAAAAACAGATAGAACAATTCAGAGAAGGACATCACGAAGAATAACATCCAAGGTTACGGCGGGATTCGGACCCGCTACTTCCACACTTCGCACAGGGTTTGGCGGGTGATACCGCTCTACCAGGGCGAAACCACTAGTGTCATTAATGGTTTTCTTCAACAGAGTCTCAAAGATGATTTGAGCTGATTCATTTACCTGACCATTGAAAATGATCAATCAGTTACAGAGAGCGACCTATAGGAATACGCTCCTTCGGGATAGGAATATGAATCATCCAATAAGATTAGTGCAAACGAAAATTGACTAATTCCACTCAAGTGATATAGTTCAGCCTCAGGATCGCTAATCTCTATTAATATTATTAGAAAGTAATCCGATATAATCTATAATCGTTTGCTCTATGAAGTGCTAAAATCAAAAAGATTTTTAACAACTATGTATCTTTCTAAGCCTCAAAAATAGGTCAGTTCTAAGAATTCATTTCAATAAAAATATACATATATATTAAAGTGTAATTTTTTAGAAATAACAAGCACGCACTACTTAAAAATAATTTTGGTAAATTTGATTTATATTTTACATCGAAATCAAAATTATTCGCTTTCGTTTTAAAAGCTGTCATAAACATAAAGGAGCGTTAGTACTAGAATAAAGCTCTTGTTAACATTTATTTGTTTTTTATTCGTTATTTCAAGTAACATCAATAATAAGCGTGGATGACTTGGGATCTCTGAATTAGAATTTCGGACGTTATCTGTAACTATGTGTTTATTTTGAAAAAAATATAATTTTTTTTTATTTAATTGGAAGCATTTTTACCTTTTGTAGATAGAAACTATACATTTATATATTCCCGCTGGTAACTTGAAATCCACCCAGCTTCAGATCGATTGGTATAAGCTTGTTTGAGGAGTAAAGGCGGGCGGTGCACAATGCTGACCTCTTAACCATGATCATGCTGCTTGTCTAGAAATTGTGGAGTCTTAGCCTCCATGACTCATCTGAAGTACAATGGCCAGTTGCGAAAGCTTTATTTGCTTTTTTTTTTCTTACTGTAGTGCTAGGTTTTTGTGATTCCGAACAGGATAAATTACTTGATTGTGTTGACTAATTAAGTTTGACTACCGTCAGTCGGCCACGAGCAATAACATAATGCCAAATGATATTGAATATAGTTTATTCTTAGTTTGGCGGAATGGACTTCTAAATCTGTGTACTGATTAATCAAATGACGTGAAGCTGCGATGGCTCAGGAGATAGAGCGCTTGCTCCCTGCTCGTATATATATATA
>NC_092212.1:60590067-60594428 GCF_043381705.1 Parasteatoda tepidariorum | reverse complement strand
AGGTTTATATATATATATATATATATATATATATATATAATCATATAAGGACAAAAATGGCAAATGACATTATCTCTATTAAAACATTGATAATGATCTTTCAAACTACATCGACATTTTAAAGATAATATATTTTCAAAAAACGGTTGCAACCACAGTGAAATGTTGTTCCAATAATCCTTAAGTTAAGATTATCACACCAATGAATGTTATAAAACGTTAGGCTATTGTTATCATACTGTTTGTGTTAACTGAAACTAATCACTGTCTTAAAAGATAAGATAGAACATATCGATGGATGAATCTAAAGCCGGTAAATTAGAACAACGGCCGTATAAGTTCTTTTATTTTTATATTTTAAGCATCGGCATTTCAAAAAAATAATTGTAAATTATGAAGAAAATGGTATATACAATGTTTAATAAGTTTCAACAATAATAAAATATTGTTTTGGTTTTAGTCTTAGTTTTTAATCCCATAAATATTAACTTCTTTCCGATTTCTGGAGTTCTTATTTAGCAAACGCCAATACCAACAATACACTTCAAGAAATCTAAACCTACCACCATTCGTAAAAGTTACATTAAAAAATAAGTTAGTCCCGCAGTGGACTCATCGTTAAAACAAGGTTACCTGTAGATCACCGAAGTCAGGCATCACTGTTTGGCTACGGCCAGTGTACGGGTGGGTGACCAATATAATCAGCCCCGTGAAAGGACCGAGGATGTGCGGTATTGGTTCTCGTTAAACTGTTATAAAGTAAAGTGCTCGACTTCGCCTCTCAAGTCGTTGGGCAACACGGTTGGCGAGCGTTAGCGAGCAGGGGGCGCAGCCCACTAGTTATTATTATTACGAAAGACTGCCGTATAATTTATCATGGGGTATAAAAGGGTTTTATTCATAGAATAAAACCCTTTTCATTAATAAATATTTCAGATATATTCTTTAATACGTTTTATTAATTATTTTTTATAATTGCTTTCAAAAAAGTACAACTTTTAAAATAACGCATATAATTTAATAAATAAAACAAAAAAATGCGAATTTTTTTTTTCCTTTGATCTTTTTTAATTTTGCATCTTGCAATCTATCCACACGCAATAGTCATTTGGATAGATTACTAATTACACTTGCCTCTAAATTACTGATTAGCAGAAAGGAACAAAATTTTCCCGGCCTAAAAAGCAACGTTTACATATTAGACTTTTAAAAATTAATTTATTGACTTTCAGAAAAGTTCATTAGTTTTGTTTTTAATTTGTAACAATATAACTTAAGTTACTACTTTACTTATTACTTTATTTTATTTGTTACATTATTAAAGTGACTATTTTTACTGATAGTTAAATAAATATATCGCATGAAAATACATTAATTTATATACATTTGTGTAAAAAAAAACATTCTCGTGGTTTGTGATATCATTTTACTTATAAAATACTTATAAAAGTAAAGTTCAATGAGCTTCTTTCACAGCTTTTCTATTATATATATATATTAATGGAAGAATGAGTTTTTTTTTTGAATTAATAAAAGATGTCTCTTTTATTTGATCTTCTGTGGACACGACACCACCACCAACGTCTTCTGAGAAATGATGTGATTTAGGTGTAACAAAAAATTTTTTTTCTCTTTTTTAGTCACTTAAAAAAAGAACGTAACTTTCAAAATTTAATTTATTTTAATACAACAAGTCATTTTATCACATATTTCTATATTAAATAGAAGTAACTTTCTTATAAATCCATATATTGTACTTATTACATTCTTATCTCTAAGAAAATGTTTGCGTGGTAAAACCCCAAAAAATAAATTCTGAACTAAGAGAAAACATATAACATTTTACTCTTTTTATAACATTAACAATAAAAAATGCACTATAAGAAAACATATCTTGTTAAGATTCAGAGCGATATCATTTATAAATAATAGTATATTATATTAGTATTATAGTATATTATATTATATTATTCATTTATAAATAATAGTATATTATATATAGTATTTTATATTATGTATAGCATATAGCATCATTTTGACAATCTAGGTAGAGATTGTAGTAAGCAAGCTATTCTCTTATAAAAATAATTATATTGCATATTAAATATGTACAATATAATTATTTTGACGTATTCAAGAGTTTTATTGTATTCAGGAATTTTAGTAGTAACTCTACAAATATTATGTGTAGAATTGTTGCCATAGTGCAAAAGTTACTAATAACTTTCGGAAAATTAGCCTGAAATTTTTTTTGTAGTAGAGCATAGAATCTTGAATTGTTCGTTATAAAGAAAGAAATACACCATCTATGTTTATTTCAAAGAATATTTTGATCCTTGATACCCAATCCATATTTTTTATTCTAAATTTAAGCACAGAATATCAGACGGTACTTTTCTACTTAATAAGGCATAAATAATTTATACAAAATTTAATGCGATTGTTTTTAACTTAAAAATAAATTAAAAAAGAAAAAAAAATCGATTGCATTTCTGTAAAAAGACAGAATAATCAGTTGAAGTTTTAGTAATAAAAACCCCTATAAAAAATTAATACGAACTCATAGAGACACTGAGATAATACTTAATATCTCAAGTAGCAATACAATACAAAAAAAAAAATGAATACGGATATAATGCACAAATTAAAACGATAAG
Organism: Parasteatoda tepidariorum; assembly: GCF_043381705.1. Lineage (NCBI taxonomy): Eukaryota > Metazoa > Arthropoda > Arachnida > Araneae > Theridiidae > Parasteatoda > Parasteatoda tepidariorum. The sequence continues at coordinate 60,591,771 of NC_092212.1, read as the reverse complement.
AAAGCAGCATAATTAATTAAAATTAAATTGCGTCTTTTGAAGTTACGTACGCTGAAATACAACAAATTCGAATCCTTTGTTGCTATGGCTCCAATATTTTTTTACGTTATGTTCCGTTTTTCTTTTCCCAGCCTGGAGACAGAAAACTGCGCCAAAGTGCAAATTGATGTACACATTATGCTCTTAAAATATAAAAATATAACTATAGATTTTGTTTACTTGCTATATTTTCTACTAGAAATATTGTCTTAGCCAAAAAAAACTAACTTTTTATCAGAAATTTAACAATTTATTGGGCGTATAATAACATAAATAAAAGTGACAAGTACTATGATAATTTTTTTACGTCTAATTGTTTCACAATATAACTATTTTTTTACATTATATTTTTATTTCATAACTGACGTTTAACAGCAGACCCAATTTTGGGTTTACGACTAACAATGTTCAACTTCGTAGCCTAGTAATTTTGAGCCTAATTCAGAAGACAAGGGAACTTCTGGACCAAGTATTGGGAGAAATTTGTCTTCGTGGAGGACTTTTTCATGGAACTAACCAGCATTTGCGTTATATGGGAGAAAGACCATGAAAACCCTCAACGGATAACCTAACGGCAAGGGGACTCTAACGCATGATTCGTCTACCCTTGAGGATATTTTACGTCAGCACAGCAATTATTTATTACGTCAGCACTGTGATCGGTGCAAGCCGTGTGCGGAATTCGTATCGAACAGCCATTACTGGGATTTGAACCTGGTTCACCGCATTGCAAGGCGAAAAGTCTATCTCCTGAGCAATCCGGATCTTACAATATATTTCATTTTATTTTATAACCATCGTTGAACAGCAAACCCAATTTTGGGGCTTACGACTACTAATGTTCAACTCCGTATCCTTGCAATTTTGAACCTAATCCAGAAGACAACGGAACACCTGGATCAGGTATTGGGAGAAATTTGCCTTCTTGGAGGACTTTCAGACGGAACTAACCCGCATTTGCGTTACACGGAGGGGAAGACCACGAGAACCTCCCACAGTTAGCCTAACGACAAAGGGACTCTAACCCGTGATCCGTCTACCACTGAGAATATTTCACGTCAGCACTCTCGTGCACAGCAGTGGTCGGTGCAAGCCGGATGCGGAATTCGTATCGACTGGGATTCGAACCTGGTTCGCCTCATTGGAAGGCGAACGCTCTATCTCCTGAACCATCGCGGCTCTTACAATATATTTGTGCTTAATAGATACTTTGAATAGTTAAGATTAATTTCAAAGGAAAGAAAAAAGTATACATACATGCCTATAATTTTGAGATTCCGCCAGATAAAAATAGCTTCGACTCCATGTTGAATCAACGAGAAAAGTCAGCTTCATTTCATTTCGTTCGATTTGATTTTCGACTAACCAGACAATGTAACCCATGCGTCATAACTCTCAAACGAATTTAAATAACAGAATAGCTGCAATTTAAAAAATATTTATATATGAAATAAGAACGAATAAAATTTATGCAATTCCTCGTTTTAACAAAGATTTTTCCTTAAAAATTTTCTACTTAGCTAGTAAACTGTTTAACATGCTACCTATTGCGTAGGTGTCTCAAAAAACATATTCTACTTTAGAAAGTAAATTGTAAGAATCTATATATATATATATATATATATATATATATATTTTTCCTTTCTTTCTCCCTTTCTTTCTTCT
>NC_092212.1:60538572-60589991 GCF_043381705.1 Parasteatoda tepidariorum | reverse complement strand
TAAGCTAGGCAGAAGTGAGTAGTCTTTGTCGATAGATCTCTATTTTAGTATTTTGTCGAAAGCGCTTTTTTTCACGAATTTATATATTACGAATTTATTTGACGATTAATTATAGCCAAAATTTTAACCTTTTTAAAGAGATATCTGTTTTAGAAATTTTATCTTAAGATTTTATACTATAGCACATTTCTAATAGGTTTAACGAATTGCATGTCTTTTATTTGAATTCAAATTTATTTTAATGACTTAGTATTTACTAAAAGAATTTAATTCCTTTTTTTAAAAAAAGTTGTTATATGGATTTGAATGATTGTTTTGAATTCTTACAATTTTGTGCATTTGTAATGTACCCAGGTTAGAAGCGAGCGAAGCAAACCATATAAGATTGCGCAGCAATTTTTGGGGGTTGGCGAGCTTTAGCGAGCAGGAGGCGCAGCCCACTAGTAAATATATAATGTGCAGTTTTAAAAATTTTTTCTTTCAAGTTTTGAAACAATACTTTTGTAATTAATTTTAAAATGTTTCAAAAAACTTGTCTATAATTAATACAGATGGCATTAATAATTTTTTTTCAGCACGCAATATTTTCTTCTTTCTTTACCCGGCTATCAGTTAAAAACAAATCTAATAATACTGTTTAAATACATAGTATTTTATGCCTCTTATAATCATTATTTTACCTCTACCATATGTATATAATCTTTGTATACATAGTTTGTGTGCCTTCATATTTACTTTTCAAATATGTGCATGTTTTCTATAGGTATGTTTGCGTGTCAATTTTTGTATTAATTTTCTCCGTGGCTTTTTTTTAAAGTTTTCTTTTATAAATTTATTGTGTATTTCTCCTCTTAATCACCTGGTCAGGATGCATCCTCTTGGGGATGAATAGATGTTTATTTTAATTATTTTTGAATTTATCTATTGTCTGTTTTATTCCATAAAGTTTATTTGTAATAAAAAAAAGTATAACTTCATTTTTAGTTTGTTTGCCAAACTTTGTATTAGAAATGACTTTTTCGAAAGAGACTATTGTTTAATAAAATATAAATAAAATAAATAATTAATAAAGCAAATTAAATAAATAAAAGGATAAAATGGAACATTTATTTGTCAAATAATAAGCTAAATAGCTTAATAAAAGTGTTAAGTGCAGCTATCATAGTTTATAAATTCCAAATACTTCTCAAATATCTCTCACGGATGTTTAACATATTAATTTTGAAAAAAAAAATGAATACTTTGAATAGTTAAGGTTGATTTTAAAAGTAAGAAAAAGTCGAAGGATACGCTAGTTTACTTTTGAAATTTTTCGATCCTTTATAATTAATCACTTATGTAAGTGCTAAAGTTCTGCTAAGTGCTCCAGACAGTATTTATTGAATAGCACAATTAATTAGATTGTAACTATTTCATTTAAAATGTATAGTGGAAATTTTGATTTGATTTCGGTGATCAAAATTTATTTGTGAGTTATTGTTGCACTGAATTAAAAATGTCCAAACCAGTTTATTTGCCGGGTGAAAACAAAAAAGCTCAGATAAATTCCATCGAGTAATATAGTTTTAAAAAAAAGTTGAAGTAACGGATATCACTAATTGAATTAAAATTTATAATGGAAATTTTGATTTGATTATGAAAATTTAGAATCAATTTGAAATCATAAGTTATAATTACATAAAATTATTTGAACCAGTTTATTTGTCAGTGCTCCTGTTTACTTTCATTGAGTAAAATAATAAAAAAAAAAAGCTGAGATTGATTTGATATTTAGAATGGAAAGTTATTATTTATGGTGAACAAACTAGTAATAATATAAATTTACTCAAAAATAATTTAAATATAATTTAAATAAAATTTAAATAAAGTTGTGTGTTTACAGAGCAGCACTTCATCAGGGGACACACTGTCTGAAAGAAATACTAGGTTACTATTAGTAACCTAGTATTTCTTTTATTACTGTATAATGTAATCCTAGTAACGACTAATTCATTGTTAAATTTATATAAATGTTTGTAATAAATAGGAGAAAATTATATTTTTATTTATTTAAAAGCGACGGGTTAGTTTCAACGGAGGACGGGTGCATTGTTGGACAAGCCGTCCTCGGGGACTGGTAAAATTTCTGAGTTTTTTCGAGCCCTGCTNAAATTTTTGATAGGATATTGCATTCGAAATTCAATAAATTTTTGACTAGCTAGAGTGCTTAAATCTGTATTGGAACTGCTTATCAGATGACGAAGTGATTTTAAAATTTTAAATTCAAAAGAATAAGGGTATATACTTTGTAATATTTAAACTTTAAAAAAAACAACAACAAAAAACGTGAATAAATGGACATAAATACACACAAAAATAGACATACTATAGTTTTGATTCTTTCATACTGTTTTTCGAAGTCTCTGTAGTCACATGAAATGATGAATTTTTGCGAATAATATGCTATTTTCATAACTGCTGTGAGTTAGCAACAGTTACTCACATGACTGTTAGGTCAAGTTTAGTCTATCATTAGCCAGCGCCCTCTATGTTTATTCTGAAAAATGACGCAGAACGTCCATACGGAGAACAGCCTCAGTTTTGTAGAAATGAAAAGCGTTTGTGGTCCAATTTTTTTATTATTTAGAAACTTACTTCAATGCTGCATTATCTGGACGCATAAAAACTTGCAAAAAATGGGAATAAGGCATTGATTTTGATAATTTTCATTTCCTCGGCGAAAGAATTTCGAAAAACCGTGCTAAACAAGATCCTTTTTCTATGTCTAAACACCAAATGACAGCAGACAAGTAAAGAGACAAACACGTGAAAAGTGGTTTATCCAATAGGGACAGAGGAACAAGTTTAAAAAATTTAATTAAAAAAAAATAATAAAAAAAAACAGTTAAGAAACAGATGTGAGGGGATTTTGCGGGATCAAAAGAGTAAACTAAAATATACTCCCAAATTTTGGAAAACGGCGGGTTATTAAAGAGATCATTAACTAAATTATTGGAATTTTTTTAAAATATTGAATGATTCCTAGAAAGCAAATTTGGTAAATGAACAGCAATGTTGAAAGATTGGAATTTTTTTAAAATATTGAATGATTCCTAGAAAGCAAATTTGGTAAATGAACAGCAATGTTGAAAGATTTTAGTAGAAGAAAACTGCTGTGATCATTAGTGAGGGAGATGTAAGATCGGTCGGAATATGTAGGGCGATGGAAGATGTCCTGATCTTGGACCTATCTTCCGTGTTCGAAGTTTAAGAGTGTGTGAAAGACCTAATAAGAGAAGTAACATTGCAACAAAAAATCTAAAAATAAACTGGTGAAATATTTTTAAGAGATTACTTTTAACAATACAAAATTCTACCCCCTAATCTCATTCTTAAAGGGTGGAGATAGGGTAATCTCAAAATCTTAAATAAAAAACACTGTTTTTTTTTTTTCTTCTTTTTTTTTGTTGGCCCGTTTGGATTTTTTAGAAAAAGTACTACCCATATTCGATGTACAGGTTGTTGCCTTTTGGTTCATAATTAACGCTGTAATACTAATTGCTATCTGACGCATAAATTATTTAAAGAAATATCTCGAAAAATGCACATCAAAATCTTAAAAAGGGAACACTGTTCTCTCTTTTTTTTTTTTTTTTTTTTTTTTTTAAATGCAGATTTGGATTTTCCAGAAAAAAATACTAGCCAAATTCGATGTGCAGGAAGTGGCATTTTGGTTCATAAATAACGCTGTGATTCCAGTTGCAAGTTGACTCACAAATTACTTAAAAAAAATATATCAGATATGCAAGTCAGATTGCATATCATGTCGAATCAAGATCAAGTCAGACATGTCAAATCGTGAAAAATGCATGTCAGACTTGATTGATAATTGAAAAACGTATCTAATGACATCTAACTCGACCACACTTGGTCAACCCGAAAGGAATTTGTTGACAGGTCATCATGGGTAAGCGAGAGCAGTGAGCAGAAGATGGAACATCTTAGAGTTTATTATGTTATAAAATTTAGAAGTTTTTATCACTTTGCTGCACATTTATTAAATACATAAACTTAGATACATAATTTCTTAAATACATAAAAGACCAGGTAAGGTTAGCTGGAGAAAAATTTTTATTTAAAAAAATAGGGGCCTTTCCGACCAAGCGATTCGCCAAACATTCGCGAAACATTCACATGTAGCGAGGACGTTTAGCGGGTGCGAATCTTATCGCATCTCTGGATGCTTCCTTTAGACATACCTGTCTAATTTTTGTAATATGTGTTTCAACTTGATGAGGTTTATAAGCGGTCTTTGTAATGAACTTACAAGCCTGCGTAAAGTTATTGTTGTATATCTATTAAATTATTTACTTTTAATGGCGTTACCAAACCACTAGTCATGTCATTCCTTCCGGTGTTTAAACAAGGCTTTTGAAGAATAATTTTCAATTGAATTAACTTAAAGCTTTATTTCAGAATTAATATTCTGTCTATGTTTTTCTTTTCTCCGCTAACTTGAGATATTTTATTAAGCTATTTTTAGTTGTAAGTCTTATAGCACGATAATTTGCAAAAAAAATGTAATTAAAATAAAAAAAATTAAGAAGCAAAGAGACAAATCTTTTTCTGTACTTATATATCTCAACTATTCTCTAGCTCAAAGATTCCATTTCCCACCCTTTCTTAGCGCAATCCTTTTTTACATTGAACAATTATAATTATATTGGAGCTCCAATTTTTTCGGGGTGAATAGAGCTTTTATGCTCAGCTACTAGATGGCAGCACTAAAATTAGCAAATATTTGTTATTCGATGAAAACATAATCATTTTCTTTAAATGAAATAGCATTATTTGAAATTAAAAGAATTAAATAGAGACGTAATTTTAGTAGTAGCGTTATATCAAGCTCTCATATTCAATGTATCAGGTTTAGATGCCTGTGGAGGAGTAAAATGAGATTAAATATCCATATAAAGGAAGCTTAAGGGCCTTGCTAAGGAGGTCGTTCAGTTGGTGTTTACCAAAACTCGCTGTATTATCCTCGTTTAAAAAGTTATGTTTTAAAAGCATTTTAGTTAAATAAATAAGTGCATAAAATCATGATTGCACTTTTAAATTATGAAATATTAAAAAGAATTGAAATTACGTTGGATAAAAAAGGAGAAAATATAATTCTATTTTTGTTCTACTTAAAGCAAAAAACGAAAGGCTCATCACTTTCGAGGAAGTGGATTCAGAATGGACTCTTTATGTGATTCATTTTACGTGTGATTAAAATGGTTCATTTAAACACCTAGGCCACTTGAAAGCCTTTTCCTTTTTAAATCATTAGAAAAACGTAGATTTTAAATTTTTTATTTAATTTTTACTTTTTTTCTTTTCTGCTTTGTGTTTTTTAGTATGTTTTTTTTTTAAAATCAGAAAGTGGTCGCATTAATTAATGAATTCGCAATTAATGAAAAGAATTGGAGATCAAAGATAAATCAGAGTTCGTCATGGAGAATTCGCCTTCAGAGGAAGGCATTGGCTCACATTGGGCTGTCTGGCCAACTATGATGATGATGATGATCACATTTTTAATTAGTGACTGAATGCATAGAAAAATGCTTTTGAACTATTAAAGAAACAATTGCAAATTTCATGGAACGCCAGTGAAATTTTGAGTTCTCTAGCTAGTTGGAAAGTGGCTGAAGTGAAATTTTGAGTAATTTTAAAATGTGTAAGAATTTTGAGCGACATTTCGAATTTTGACAGTTAGAAATAAAAAAGCAATCGTATTCACTTGTATCCGTCAAGATATTATTTGAACATGCATTTTAATTAGGCAGAAAAAGTTTAAGTTGAGATTTAAGCACCCCAGCAAGTCAGAAAATAATAACAAAATTTTAATGCATATTGGGATTATTAGACCTTAAATTTTAAGCAGAGTAATCGGACAACTGAGATGTGATCGAAATTTTTATTAAAGATGAATACCTTTTGACGATAACATCGCATTAATTTCAGCCTGTAAGGTTAGAAAACGATTGGAACTTATCTTGACATGCAGCACAGATCTCCAGTCAAAATTTGACTACTCTAGTCAGAAATTGATCAAAACTTCCATTGACAGTGAATTTTTTTTGGTTATAATATCGCGATAAATTCTACTTGTAGTAGTCAGGATGCGATTATAACGTGCATTGCCATCAGACACAAAGCTCCAGTTAAGCTCTGTGCCTGTTAACAAAGTTGAGCTCTGAACCAGTTAAAAAGTGATCGAAATTTCAATTGCAAAATTCAGCAAAAAATTATTTTTATTACTGAAACGTTATTAAATAAAAACTTCAACCCCTTTACGAGTTATTCTGTAAACTTCTAAAAAACCTTAACCCTTCGACGCAGAATTTTCCATAAATACATTTTTCATTATTTTGTATTAATTTAGGTTAAAATGAGAAAAAAAACTCATTTTAATTATTTATGGCCATGAAATACAATATGAAACATCGGATCTCTTTCGGCGTTTGAAGTTAAAATCTTCCAAACAGTAATTTTTTCAAAATTATATTTATTTGCAGTTATTTATATCTAAGAGATACGGCTATCCATCATTGAAATTTCTTTAATCTACAAAATCAATTATAGATATATTTTTGAATATATTTTGAAAAAATTCAAACAGCTTTTTTGGATTTTATATTTTAATACAAATATCATTTCGATTATCTATCAAATTTTTTAGCAACTATTAGACTGTTCCTTTTTAACTAAAAAGTACCACAAAATGTATTTTTACTTGCGATTAGTGTGTCAGAAAAATATATCGATAAAAGGGACATCGGTCTCCCATCTGCGTCAAAGGTTTAACCCTTCTTTTCTTAATAGGGAGCTAAACTGTGGGAGGAACATATCATTGTAAATTCTGTTTCACTGACATTAGCAATATAAAATATAAAGTAAAGAAAATAGTGTGTACAGACTGACCAAAAGTTGGACATAAAGCTTCACATGTCAAAAAAGTTCTCTCTTTCTGTCTCTCTCTTTTTATTTATTTATTTTTTTAAATATCAAAATGCAAATACATTATGGCGCAATTATACTGGATTAGAAAGTGAGAAAGTAACCTTGCCATAACTTGTTTACATTTTGATGTTTGAAAAACTTTTTTCTACATTTCAAGTTTCATGTATTATTTTAGGTTTATCAGAACTTGCCATGATTGCTTTCTCCCGCCTTTTAAGAGCTTAATGGCTTTATTTAAATTTATATTTTATGTTTTATTGTGTTAATGTATCAATCATTTTTGATCATTTTGGAATTAATTTTGATATACGAGTAGTCCTTCATTTCTTCTTGGTAACAGTGGAAATTTGCATAATATATCATCTCAGTCGCAACGGAGATTTAAATGAAACAATAAAAGTGGACTNTATGTATTTGCCCGGTATACCCTACACTGATGTTTTTTAAGGTCAAGTATAATTTGGCCGGTATGTATTTGCCCGGTATACCCTACACTGATGTTTTTTAAGGTCAAGTATAATTTGGCCGGTATGTATTTGCCCGGTATACCCTACACTGATGTTTTTTAAGGTCAAGTATAATTTGGCCGGTATGTATTTGCCCGGTATACCCTACACTGATGTTTTTTAAGGTCAAGTATAATTTGGCCGGTATGTATTTGCCCGGTATACCCTACACTGATGTTTTTTAAGGTCAAGTATAATTTGGCCGGTATGTATTTGCCCGGTATACCCTACACTGATGTTTTTTAAGGTCAAGTATAATTTGGCCGGTATGTATTTGCCCGGTATACCCTACACTGATGTTTTTTAAGGTCAAGTATAATTTGGCCGGTATGTATTTGCCCGGTATACCCTACACTGATGTTTTTTAAGGTCAAGTATAATTTGGCCGGTATGTATTTGCCCGGTATACCCTACACTGATGTTTTTTAAGGTCAAGTATAATTTGGCCGGTATGTATTTGCCCGGTATACCCTACACTGATGTTTTTTAAGGTCAAGTATAATTTGGCCGGTATGTATTTGCCCGGTATACCCTACACTGATGTTTTTTAAGGTCAAGTATAATTTGGCCGGTATGTATTTGCCCGGTATACCCTACACTGATGTTTTTTAAGGTCAAGTATAATTTGGCCGGTATGTATTTGCCCGGTATACCCTACACTGATGTTTTTTAAGGTCAAGTATAATTTGGCCGGTATGTATTTGCCCGGTATACCCTACACTGATGTTTTTTAAGGTCAAGTATAATTTGGCCGGTATGTATTTGCCCGGTATACCCTACACTGATGTTTTTTAAGGTCAAGTATAATTTGGCCGGTATGTATTTGCCCGGTATACCCTACACTGATGTTTTTTAAGGTCAAGTATAATTTGGCCGGTATGTATTTGCCCGGTATACCCTACACTGATGTTTTTTAAGGTCAAGTATAATTTGGCCGGTATGTATTTGCCCGGTATACCCTACACTGATGTTTTTTAAGGTCAAGTATAATTTGGCCGGTATGTATTTGCCCGGTATACCCTACACTGATGTTTTTTAAGGTCAAGTATAATTTGGCCGGTATGTATTTGCCCGGTATACCCTACACTGATGTTTTTTAAGGTCAAGTATAATTTGGCCGGTATGTATTTGCCCGGTATACCCTACACTGATGTTTTTTAAGGTCAAGTATAATTTGGCCGGTATGTATTTGCCCGGTATACCCTACACTGATGTTTTTTAAGGTCAAGTATAATTTGGCCGGTATGTATTTGCCCGGTATACCCTACACTGATGTTTTTTAAGGTCAAGTATAATTTGGCCGGTATGTATTTGCCCGGTATACCCTACACTGATGTTTTTTAAGGTCAAGTATAATTTGGCCGGTATGTATTTGCCCGGTATACCCTACACTGATGTTTTTTAAGGTCAAGTATAATTTGGCCGGTATGTATTTGCCCGGTATACCCTACACTGATGTTTTTTAAGGTCAAGTATAATTTGGCCGGTATGTATTTGCCCGGTATACCCTACACTGATGTTTTTTAAGGTCAAGTATAATTTGGCCGGTATGTATTTGCCCGGTATACCCTACACTGATGTTTTTTAAGGTCAAGTATAATTTGGCCGGTATGTATTTGCCCGGTATACCCTACACTGATGTTTTTTAAGGTCAAGTATAATTTGGCCGGTATGTATTTGCCCGGTATACCCTACACTGATGTTTTTTAAGGTCAAGTATAATTTGGCCGGTATGTATTTGCCCGGTATACCCTACACTGATGTTTTTTAAGGTCAAGTATAATTTGGCCGGTATGTATTTGCCCGGTATACCCTACACTGATGTTTTTTAAGGTCAAGTATAATTTGGCCGGTATGTATTTGCCCGGTATACCCTACACTGATGTTTTTTAAGGTCAAGTATAATTTGGCCGGTATGTATTTGCCCGGTATACCCTACACTGATGTTTTTTAAGGTCAAGTATAATTTGGCCGGTATGTATTTGCCCGGTATACCCTACACTGATGTTTTTTAAGGTCAAGTATAATTTGGCCGGTATGTATTTGCCCGGTATACCCTACACTGATGTTTTTTAAGGTCAAGTATAATTTGGCCGGTATGTATTTGCCCGGTATACCCTACACTGATGTTTTTTAAGGTCAAGTATAATTTGGCCGGTATGTATTTGCCCGGTATACCCTACACTGATGTTTTTTAAGGTCAAGTATAATTTGGCCGGTATGTATTTGCCCGGTATACCCTACACTGATGTTTTTTAAGGTCAAGTATAATTTGGCCGGTATGTATTTGCCCGGTATACCCTACACTGATGTTTTTTAAGGTCAAGTATAATTTGGCCGGTATGTATTTGCCCGGTATACCCTACACTGATGTTTTTTAAGGTCAAGTATAATTTGGCCGGTATAATTCTCACATTTCATACTTTGCCTAAAAACATCCAGTATTCTATACAATGCCGGCAACATACATATATTAAGATCTAACTAACTTTAAAGTAAAAAAGAAATTAAAAACAAAAGCAAAACAGATAACAATAATAAAAACAAAGACATAACGAAAAAATTCAACAAATAACATATTTTATACGTGTTCGAAATTGACAGCAAACGTCGCAAAAAATAAACATAAAAACAAATGTGAACGGTGACGGTAAACCTTTGAAATTTAACCAATACGCCAAGGAAGCGAACAAAAAAATCCCCAATATTCTCAGTGTAATTTCCCTCTTTCCCTATTTTCACTTTTCCGACGAAACTCTAAGTTTTTAACATTATGGAATCGTCCTTCCCCTAGTCGCTTGTGAAAAGAAACAGTTCACGGAAGAGAACGAGACCAAGAAATGTCAAGCATAAAAAGAACAGCATTAAGGGTAATATTTTTTTATTTTATTGAAGAAAAAAAATTTAAAAAAGTTGAACAAATAAAGAAAACAAAGAAGTAACAATGCAAAAAATTCATCGTTTAAAACTGGTTCTTTTACATTATAATGTTTATTTACCTCCATAAAATTTGGCAAGAATTTAGTGACTAGTTATTTTAAATTGGGGACATCATGGTCTAAAAACAATTCTATTGATCTACAGAGATATTTAAGCTGATGACGTCACTTACCTGTCCATCGAAAATCCTTCAATGATTAACGAGTTACAGATAGCAATCAATAGGGCTTCATTTCTATTGGGATGTGAACATAAATCGTTCATTAGGAATGATGCAAACGAGAATTGATTGATTTATTCCACTCAGTGATATAGTTCAGACTCTGGCTTGGACGTCTCTATATTAGCTAATGCGACATTCGATAGTATATATGCATCGAATACTGAATATATGCATAGTATATCTGTATCGAATTGCGCATTACCAATATTTCATTTCCATTTATTAGAGCATATTCAAATTTTTTAATAGCATTTAGATAAATAAACATAATTTTATTTTAGAAAAAAATACATCACATTAGATGACAAACTCGAAATGTAAAACTCGTTAGCTTTATTCCTGTCAGGGCGTATGTTCAAGTACATATAATATAAAAAACTTAATATAAGAAACATATCGAAAACAATAAAATATCTCGGGAAGCAAAATAAAAAAAAGAGTTAAACATGAATTTTTAGCAAAATAATTTAATTACGAAGATTAGAAACTAATTAATTGATTAATTACCTAATTAAAATAAAGCAGATTAACCAAGAAAAGGTATTAACCTCTTTTTCAAATCACTCGGATAATAGTGGATCCTCAAAAAAAAAATTGGCGTTTTCTGATATTGCATCAAAATCGCCGAATCATAAATTAATACAATATTGAGCTAAGCTCCAAAAGAAAGCGGACTGGGTTTTTTCGTAAACATAATTTATGTTAAAGTGAATAAACTTAATTCTTTTATACGAAAACAATGATTAAAATTAGGAAACTCATAAAGAATGTCGAAGCAATCAATTTTTTGTTACATGACTGCAAAAGAAAAATCCAACAACTTTCATACATTTTTGCAAAATTTAGTTCTACACGAACTTTTTATTAAAGTAAAATTTAATTTAAGTTTTTCCATCTATATGGTAAAAAAACATTTACGAATAGGAAAATTCCGACAAAATTTGATAAAGAAATAATATTTTTAAAATTTAAATTAATCACTGAACAAAGATAGATCTCCAAATATTGAATTATACGTTATGTTTTAACGCGCTAAACATTCACATTTGCCGATTTTTTAAAATTACGTTTATTTAAGTGAATTGAATATATATTTTTTTCAAAATATTTTGAAAATGGCTTTATATTCGCCTCTATTATGCTATGTTCGGCTCTATTATGCTATGTTCGGCTCTATTATGCTATGTTCGGCTTTATTATGCTGTGTTTACTGATATGTAATGCCTCTATTCTACCCAAATGTTCCATTGAAATTACAAGGTTATGGAGTTGAACATGGCAAACCTGTCCATATAATATGCGGATCGACTATTCCACACAGTTGCTAAATTAAACAGACAGATATAGAGATTAAAAAAATGATCATTTATAATTTTTTTCGAATAACTTGTAATTCCCACTAAACTAGTTTACTTGTAATAACTTGTAATTAACACTAAACTAGTCGAAGTTTTGAAATACGTTCTGCAACACAGCTTAAGCTTGCTGCAACCTTAATAAAGTGCACAGTTGAACGAAATTAAACTACATAAAGTGGTACCATGGTGCAATTTTGACAGAGTGTCGTGGTACCATGGTGCAATTTTAACAGTTATGACACAAAACATTGAATAATTAGACAAACGTATAATATGTATTTCACACAAAATTTCTAATTTTTTTTAAAATAATTGTTATCTGCATAAAAAAGATAAAATTGTTATAGCATATGGGGCTAAATGTTTGCAAATGGGCATATCTACTAATTTTTCTGACTTATAGACAAGCGTAACATATATTTCCCACAATGCAAATGAATAATTACTTTCTGCATAAGAAATAAAAAGTCTAATTTGGTCTAAAGGGCAAATACACTCCCTGCAATATAATTTAAAATTAAAAAACTGGAATTCTGAAAAAAATTTAAAAAATTGGAGAAAAAAGTGTAATTGGGGAAGTATATGAAACGTATAATTCTCATTCATATTTATGTTGTAGTCATAACACGATATTGATCGGAAGTCCCAAACAAATTCTACAACAATTCCATAATTTATAAAGAAAAAAAATGCATTTATGATAGCTGGCATTTAAATTCGTGTGAAAAATTCGTCCCATCGCACTCTATGTCAGGTAATGAAAAATAAATCAATTTTTTTCCCAGGACTCTCTCCTAGCGTTGCATCTATCGATTAACGCACGTGCCTTAGATTTGGCGCTGAGCAATGCCTTTTTCTTTTCTTTTCATTATTCTCTTCTTTTAAAGGACGTTCGATTTTATTCCTTCTTAGAACATAATGCTTTAAGACAAATGATTTACGAAAAAAATTGTACTTTTTTCTCTATATACTTTAATCTGATATGCAAAATCTGGAATTCGTAGCTACAAAGAAGGAGAACGCAGAGTTTCCGGTTTTTAAAAAAATCGATTTACTCTTACGTATAAATTGATTAAGTTATGAAGGTCGTAAAAATTCGTTAAAAAAAAAACCATTGATTTGTAGTTAGTGTATACAAAATTTTATGATAGGACAAATATAAAAAAGATAAATAAGAGTTCAAAATATGAATTATTTATATGAATTATTCTCTATTTTTTAAAGGACGCTCGATTTTATTCTTTCTTAGAAATTTATGCCTCAAGAAAAATAATTTACAAAAAAAAAAGTGTTCTTTCTCTGGATACTTTAAATCTGATATGCAAAATCTTGAGTTTGTAAACAAAAAGAAAAAAAAAAACAGTTTCCGGTTTCTTTTTTTAAAAAAAATCATCAACTATTTATTAATTTATAAAGATCGTAAAAATTCATTAAAAAAACATCGATTTATGTTTAGTGTATATAAAATTGTATGCTAGGACAAACTTAAAAGAGATGAATAAAGGTTAATAAAAAATGCAAAGTGTTCTGTCTTCAAAATTTATTATTTTTTTTTAAGGGGTTACATTACTCCAAAATTGGCCAAAGTATCGAAAATATTCAATAAATCATTTTAAAACTTCAGACAATAACTCTCTCTCTCTCAGTGGCGCGACAGCCCATAGAGGGCCAAGGCCTACTGTGCCCATTATTACTGTGCCCATTCAGACAATAACAAATACAGAAAAAAATTAACGTTTCTTTGTATACATTATCAAGTTATCATTGATTTTAAGCGAAAAACCAGGCAGTTTCCAACAAAAACAAAACTTTCAAGTACTATTTCACATAGATGGATAGCAACCATGTGATATTTTTTAACAATAACTATAAATCACTAAAATAAATTTTCACTTCAAGCTCACTAGAATTATTCAATATCATTATGTTATGAAATACAGCAGATTTGAGCTTAGAAATTATCTAATTTATTTCTTTTATTGAATGCAAAGTTACCCGTTTGAAAATATGTAGAAAAAGTTGTGGTAGAGAAAAAGCTGTAGTAGGCAGCTGTAAACTTTCTACCCAGAAGTCAAGCAGGTCAAGAGCTTAAGATTGTAGTTGATTACATTTACAATGAAAACGCCATCCATAGAACAGTGCGATAATTAGAATAAATTCTTTTTGTTTATTAAAATATGAAGTTGACTTATAATAAGCTGGACTAAAAATAATTTTTGTAACAGCAATGACCTATAAATAAGGCTAGTTTAAAAACAAAAGAACATAGAGAGCTCTCAAATGTTCCATCTAATGTTTCTCTCTAAACTAAACGAAACTATCTTAGCTACACGGTTCCAACTTTCTTTGTTTTTTTGCAAACTTTTTTTGTTCAATATTTTTTTTTTTTTTTTTTTTTTTTTTTTTTTTTTTTTTTTTTTTTTTNTTTCATTTTTTCTCTTTAGTTTGATAGAAACTACTTTAGTTTTTTTTTCATTATCATTGAAATCGTCATGAAGCCCATCTTCATAATTAGAAGAATTAGTTGTTTCATTTATAAAAATGCAAAACACTGAGTATATATCTGTACCACTTTCTTAGCAGGAATATGCACAGTTAATTAGCTGTAAGTCTATGCAATATTTTCTAAATTAATAAATTTTTATTCTGTATTAACTTTAGAGCAGTATTCATTAAATTATATGTTTCAGTTATGATATTTAACTGTTCTCTAATTGTTCAAACAACGTACATTAATATCGCTAAGAATAATTGAGTAAAAAATTATTTTTACCTGTGAAATAAATATCAAGAAATTAAACTGGAAGATAAGTTTAATTAGGAATAATAAAAGATTGATTTAGCATATTGACTCATTTATTGTAATCTAGTCCATTTAAGCAATTTAGTCTATTAAATGTCACTAAAACAGTTTCAAATTACTTTTTACTTTAGAAATAATAAATTGCACTAAAACATAAACAGAGGGGCATTTTTTGAGCCAGCAGTGACTGCTAGTTTTCTTCTCCGACCCAGTTTGTAGTTTCAACAGTCTCAGCTCATTGGTTTGGCAAACTGCTGCTGCGCTCATTGAATTATGGAAAAATAGACAGCTTGTCTTCTGTGGCGCCATGGTTAGCCTATCAAACATTGTTTTGCTAGTGTGAGGGAGATTTGTCTTTAGGATTTACGAATTAAAAAGNAATGAGCGATTTTCTTATTAAATATGTGATTCATAACACAGACTCTTGTTTACGGCCCTAATCAAATGCGTTTTTTTTAATTAAATTTTCACTTTGTTCTTATATTAATATCAAAAAAAGATTATATCAAAAATATTGAAATGAAATGTTAATGTTTAAATAATAATAATCGTATAAATTCGATACCATTTTTGATTATTAATTTTGCCTTGCAATTGTTATCCTCGCATCGCTAATAAATTGTGTCGCCCTTATATTTTCGATATATATTGAAGAGATAATTTTTGTAAAGCAAAAGATAACCATTTCTGGAAGATTTGATATATTTTAACTCAGACATTTTCGAAAATGGCTCCAAAAAAAAGGTGAACGGTATATGGGTAGCGAGAGTATAATTGAACGATGGTGAGGGAAAAATGTTTTTCCCTTTCAAGTTGTTTTCCTGGAGAAAAGGATTCTGTCCCCTATATAAAATCCCTCTATGGAAATAGTACCCTCCCCCTACAAACGGACCCTCGGTGCCACAGGTGCACATCATTAATTATTTTAGGTCTGAAATGGGTTAGGTGAAAAGAAGGAGACACCTTTAACGTCTGCTTAAAATATAATTAGGGACAAAATTAGTTCTAATATTAAAATATTTAAATTTTTTTTAATTGAAGATCTACGGTTTTAACTTTAATTGATCATAATCATTTTAAATTCTTAAACTTCCGACCTTTATAAAAATACTATATATATAATAAATAAAGCTTTGTATTAGAAATTGATAACACTGATAAATAATAAGCACTTTTATAATGTACTCAATTAAACTGGATTTCATTTAGCGTTTTTACCATACTTATGTTTCTTTTGAGAAAATATATTTAAATTACTTGTAGATTGAATAGTTTGCATTTATAGTTTATACGATTAGTTTTGTTTTGGTCAAAATGAGTAATACTGTTATTAAATTTGGCTAATTTTTTGTAAAATTTTGTCATCTTTAAGAAATTTTCACGTTTTTATAAAAATGTTATTGTAAATAACGAGAATAAAAACTTGGTAATAAATATTTTTAAATATATTTTTATCAACATCATTAGTCTGAAGTCCAGATTGTAGCCACTAGATCATCAATCGCCAATATCTAAACCAAATTAAAAATAGGCTATAGATGTTCAGTAGATTTTTCATACCGAATGACATGACAAGGGAACCTTGGGTAAAATATTTTTTCAAAACTGCTACCACTTGCGTAAATTTTTTTTTATAACGATTAAGTTTTGTAATAATTTGTAAAACACAGGTACCAATTTCATGAGCTCTTATTATCAAAACCTTAAAGTTAATAAAATGAAAAAAAGGAAATAAAATTAAACATCCCTTAATATAACTTATTAAGTGGATCTACTTTTTCACCAAAGCTATTTTTTTACATAAAAAAAACTTTTTTTTATGATAAAATATGTGGTAACTAAAAGATAGTCTTTCGTTGGATTTCCGAAAGGTATAGTGTACCATTANTGATATTTGTTAGTGTTGTGTTTGTATTTTTTATATTAATTAAAATGTTATAAAAATAACATAGAGAGCTAGCCTGGTTTATTATAGATCTACTTTTTCACCAAAGCTATTTTTTTACATAGAAAAAACTTTTTTTTATGATAAAATATGTGGTAACTAAAAGATAGTCTTTCGTTGGATTTCCGAAAGGTATAGTGTACCATTAACGCATTTCGTCAATTTTTGCAAAATGTATATAATTTTTTTGTGCATATTAATTGTTTTCATAATCTGCGTCAATTTTAATTGTCGAACAAAAGAAGTTTATAATATGTTGCAAAAATTGTGTAGGTACTAATTTCATATTATCTCTTTTTTAAAAAGCGGTAAGGTTAGGGGAAACATCAATAAAAAGTATTTAATAAGTCGCACGAGATTTTGTATTGAAACATTTTTTCAAAAGTAAACATACTTTGTAATCTGAAGATTGGATTCACATGAATTTTCTCTAAGTTATGATCGGACAATTACACAATTTGTCAACTTTCTGCAGAATGGTTTATAAAAAAAAAATTTCGCCTATGGAGCCATAAATGTTCTTCTTTTGACGGAAATCCGCTATTCTAATAATAAAGTATCTAAAAACAATATAAAATAAAGCATATAAAGACAATATAAAATGCGGTTAAAAAAATAATTGTGAGCGTATTAATAAATTAAAGACTACTTATTTTGAAAATATGTAGTATGAAGAAAATTTTTTTTCTTTATTTTTCAATAACAATCTTAGTTCGGTTTTATATCTGACAGTTGAGTTCGTGCACTTGCGTCTGTATCTGATTTAGTTTTAAATTTGTTTTTGATGCACAAAAGCTGAAAATGAAAAAAAAAAGGCCGAATTGTGATTTCCGTTGAAATTATAGCTAAAAGACCTGCTATATGCTATGAAGGTTGAAAATGGTTACCATGGAAACAAACATATATATAGTTTTATTGACAAATTTAGTTATTTTACTTTGATTTGACAAGTGCAATGGGAATTACTGATGCAATTTTTTATAAAATCAGGTGCTTTTAATTTATTTAAGATAATGTTACTTGAAAAATATTAGTTTTTTAAAAAATATGCTATTTCTTTTTTCATTTTTACTTAATAATTTTATAAAAACAATAGAATTCATAACAAATAATAGATTATAAATTATATCTAAAGCTAAATACAGTTTTCAAAAATTCTTACTGTGATGCAAAAAAAAGTCCTAACTCTCGGTACCCTTTTCACCTTTCCACGGAACCCTAGGGTTCTGTGGAACACCATTTGGGAACCACTGGTTTATGGGATAATACTATCTTCTTTATGAAGTTTTTATTTTTCGAATAAGAAGAGTTAGTGTAAGTAGCTAAATAGTAGTAACATTTGCCTTTGATTGAAGTTA
Organism: Parasteatoda tepidariorum; assembly: GCF_043381705.1. Classification (NCBI taxonomy): domain Eukaryota; kingdom Metazoa; phylum Arthropoda; class Arachnida; order Araneae; family Theridiidae; genus Parasteatoda; species Parasteatoda tepidariorum. The sequence continues at coordinate 60,571,874 of NC_092212.1, read as the reverse complement.
ATTAATTGGGACTAATGTTATGACTACTACTTTGTTTATTGTAACTATTTTTTTTTCTCATTTATAGGCCATTTGAAGGGTAGGTTAGCCATTTTGTTTTGTAAAAGCACTTGGATAAACACGATTATAAAACAATGTTTTTTGTTTAAATTGCTCTTGAAATAAGGAAAACAAATTATACAGCTTGAAAATTAATTTCAATTAAATTGAATTAATGTGTAATATGAGAGTTATGTACTAACAAAAGGATGTCAGTACTTGTAGAATTAAACGAAATTTAATAGAAGTTGTTAATAATAGTGTCAGTATAAGAAGTATAAAAGCTGCCATGTTGTTTTGCTAAATGAATAATACAGTTCTGAAGGTTGTTATTGATTTGCATAATTTATTTGTCATCTCCAAAAAAAAGCCATTCACCTCCAGACAGAGTGTTAGATCCGGACTTTACCAATCTTTCAAATTTCTTGCAAAAATAAAAACTTTTTTTTTAGTGTTATTTAGAGGGAAAGTGGAGCAGAACTGGCGTTTAAAGATAAATTTTTAAAATTAAAGGTGAAAATTTTATTGGCACTCGCACTATATTGTCTAGAATGGTAATTATAGTCTAAAATGGTATTTAGAATGGTATTTTAGAATGGTATTTTTAGTTAAATGATAGTCATCAAATTATTGCAAACAGTCGTAAAATCGTATTAGCACTAATCTAACATACATTACCCGTTTGTCAAAATAAGTAAGAAATAAATGAAAACACCCATTAAACAGACCTAATTTCAATTGCGAAAATGTTTTTTAAAGGTTAAGTAAATAGCAATTTAAAAGTTTAAAGCACTTTAAAAGTTGTTTTTGGATGATTTTTTGTTTTTGAAAAAAGTTACACGTCAGTTTCGCAATTCGTTGTTGATTAGCAGATTATTTTCTTGTTTAACATTTTTTCCTCTTTATTTTAATAAAAAGAGACGATAAAAATAACAAGAAAACAAAAATATACAAGTAGTTATGGTAACTTTATTGATATTAGTGTCATAAAACTGTTATTTTATTTAGTATTTTTCCGTTTCCAAGGATCATAAAAAATCTATTACTGCCACCAGTGATATTAATTAATTATAGCTATACGTACTGCTGGTAATAGTTATTGAGGTAATTGCGACTACTGGAGATAATTATTGTTTTAAAGTACCTAATTTGCTATTATATTTACTGTGGTACTGCGTGTTTTACGTCCCCTGGAAAAAATAATAGTAACTTTTATTAAACATTGTATTTATTACTTCATTTTCTGAATATAGATCAGGTACATTGTGGAATAAAAAAGCTTATAAGACTAATTTGAAGGTGAAACTAAATTTGTTTCAATAATAACGCTGGAGAAGTAATTTTCTGTCACATGAGATTTTTTAACGCATCTTAGACAGTTTCGCGTCACTGATACTAAATGTGCAATCGGTTTCTATTTACAATTTTTTTTCAAATGACATTTTTAATTTATCTTTTGTCGAAATATACAAGTTTAAAAACGTTATATATAGCAGGAGGTTACGTGAATGTTTCGACAAAGTTTTTGGGGAGTTAAGCCGCACCATCAGGGTTAAAATTACACATGAACCGTGTCTGGAACTGTCATCCTTAGCATCCTGTGGCGCTTCCTTATTATAAACTGTTTCTTTGTATGCTTCTAAACAGGTCATAAAGGGAAAGCGCCCCTAGCAGCGTATGGCGAAATTTCAGGGAATGGATTCCAATTTATTATAATAATGGGTTCCCAATATGCAATTTTAAGCCTGCTGATGTGCCTTAATTCCTCTCATTCACATCACCCCTTATTAACGTTTGACCCCTGTAACCCCCATAACGTTTTTAAACCTGTATATTTTGACAAAAAATGAACTGAAATGTTATTTCAAAAAATATCTGTGGCTTTAGGAGCAAAAATAATTTCAAAATGTCACCTATACATTTGTGAAATTTATTCTAATTGAAATTTTAAAATAGCATGTTGTGTTATAAAAACCTCACTGTAAATTTAAAAATTTTAACTAAACTTCTATTTTTGATTATCAACTCCGATTTGTTTCCACTTTCAAATCATTTTATATTCGAAAATGAAAAAGTGATATTTTGTACAAATTTATAATTTTTTTTTTGACATAAAAGTATATTAAATTATGCAACTCTCTCGATATTTTGAAAAATTGTTTTTCAAATTTAGTAAAAAAAAGTTGTTTTACTTTCTTTCTTTTTCTTGCTTTACATTTCGTCACACATTTTCGTACATTCCGCTGTACATTTCAACAAATTTTCATCCTTCTTCCTTCATTGAAGAACGAGTTATTCTCTTGTTATTTGAATTTTTCTCGACTTAAGCAGGGATGAAATTTTTACCCAACTCAGGTTCGATACCTTGTTGGCTTGTTGATGCGAAATCCGCTCCTAGTTCGCTCCCGACCACAGTGCTGAAGTGAAATATATAGGTTAGAGTTCCCTTGCTTTCAGGCTAACCATGGAAGGCTTTCATGGTTTTCCTCTCCATGTGACGCAAATGCGGGTTATTTCCATAAAAGGTCTAATCCAAATCCTTGTCTTCTGAATTAGGTTTAAAATAACTAAGCGACTGAACATTAGTAGTAGTGAACCCAAAAAGTTGGGTCTGCTTTTCAACGACGGTTACAAATTATAAAATAAAATAAAATAATATAGATTTGAGAAGAACAGAATTCTTTTAAATCTAATTTATTAAAATATTGTTACATTTAGTAACACTAGGAAAGATATCTTTAAAGGTAGCCGACTACCTTTTTAAATTTAATTTCGGCTGAAATATAATTTTTCTATTTTTTATATAAATAAAACTATGAACCTTTCTCATTCCTAAGCTTTTTGAGTTTTGTTTCTGCGTCAAATGGAAGAGAAGTTAAGATGATTTGAAAAACATGAATAATTATTAAATTGAGAATATCTCTTTTTTTTTTCTTCTTTTTTTTTACCTTTTCTTCATAACTAATTTTTCGGTTATTTTCTTTCATTCGAAATGCAATATTTAAAAATATTTTAACTCATATTACTTGAAATTTTACAGGAATGTTTTCAATATGCATGCCTAGGGAATAGACAACGGACTCGTGGATTTAACTATTAGTTAATTTTTTACAGCTGAAATAAAAATAATTAATCGCAGTTTTCGATCATTTTGGTCGAATAAGTTTCTGTAATTGCCATACAATATCAAAATACCAATATTAGTTTAATGCGTAGTCTATTCCCTAAGTTGAATTATAAAAAAAGCATTATAAAGCAAGAATAATGAAAAAATAACTCATTTTGGCAAAGTGGTGTGATTTTGAAAAAAAAAAAAAAAATTATTTTCGGACTTTTTTGGCCAGTTTTCTTCTTTTCTTCATTTTTTTGTGTATTTATACCATGTTTTAGTGTATAATACACAATTTAAACATTTTTTTCCCGAAGATATCAGGGTACCTTATGAAAAAAAATATTAAAAAAAGTAAAACCGAAAGAATCATACAGGCGTCTTTTAATACCATAACTAATTGAAGTGCCACGAGTAATTACGTTATCTACTGCAGTTCGGCGAAATCTGCACTATCATATATCGAACGGCTAGATCAACAGAACATTTAATCAGCTATCTTGTTTCTGAAATAAAATCTCAATATGGTGAGTAAATTGAAACAATAATTATTTAAAATGAGTCGAAAGAGAATTTTGAAGTTGTTTATTTAGGCCAAAAAAATTAAATTGCATAATGGAAGTGAAATCTCATTTAACATAAATATATGAAGTAATCTAATGTAGAATATAAAGTAATTTAGATTGGTCTGAGTTAAAATTTTCAGTTGCTTTTTTTCTTTCCTTTGCAAGAGTTTCTTATTTTTTTGGGTGGATTTTCTTGCTTTTTCTTTCTTTTTTTTGCGTTTTCACTTTTATTTGTTTTTTTTCTTCCGAGACAAGAGATAATTCTCAAAACAAAGGACAGTTATATTTTTAGATTTTTTTTGCTGTTTTTCCATTTTGCGATTTTTTTTGGATAAGTTTGGTGTGCACAGAACATCTTTCTTCTCTCAAGTACCACTCGTTTTCACTTTCTTCGCTATAGCGACCAAAACTTAAATCATTCGATATCTTTTAAAACGTCTACAATCTCTCCCAGCTCTCCTTCTCTCCTCCTGATGGTGGACTATCTTCTCCTGAATGTTGACTATCTAATCTCGAGGGTTGACTATCTACTCCTGGGCTATCTAATCTTGAGGGTTGACTACCTACTCCTGAATACTGAAGATCTATTCTGATGGCTTGAATCTCTTACAAACTCCACAATCGCTCCCAGTTCTCACTATCTCCTCTTGATGGTAAACTTTCTGCTCCAAATTGATCTGCCCTAATTGTTGTTTGTCTGCTGATGATGGTTGAATATCTGCTCTTGAGTGTTGACTATCTATTACTGATGGTTGCCTATCTGCTCCTGATGGTGGACTATCTTCTCTTGATGGTTGACGATCTACTCCTAATTATTGACTATCTACTCCTGATGGGGAACTATCTTCTCCTGAATGTTGACTATCTGATCATGAGCAATGACTATCTACTCCTAAATATTGACTATCTAATTTTGAGGGTTGACTATCTACTCCTGAATGTTGACTATATCTGATCTTGAGGATTGACTATCTACTCTTGAATGTTCACTATCTAATCCTGAGGGTTGACTATCTACTCCTGAATACTGATGATCTATTTTGATGGCTTGGATCTCTTACAAACTCTACAATCTCTCCCAGTTCTCACTATCTCCTCTTGATGGTAGACTTTCTGCTCCAAATGGATCTGCCCCTAATTGTTGTTTATCTGCTGATGATGGTTGAATATCTACTCTTGAGTGTTGACTATCTATTCCTGATGGTTGCCTATCTGCTTCTGATGGTGGACTATCTTCTGTTGATGGTTGACGATCTACTCCTAATTGTTGACTATCTACTCCAGAATGTTGACTATATCTGATCTTGTGGATTGACTATCTACTCCTGAATGTTGACTATCTGATCTTGAGGGTTAACTGTATCTGATCTTGAGGGTTGACTATATCTGATCTTGAGGATTAACTTTATCTGATCTTGAGGATTGACTTTCTACATTCAGGACAGCATGACCAAATTTCTTTTAAATTTTCGCAATATTAAAGCCAACTTGATGAAAAAGGAACTTTCAAATGGAATAAAAATTTGCTATTACAAGGTAACTAAATACCTTGAGATATAGGTAAAGGTATACCTAAATATATTGCTCCAATGAAATTCTGCTGTGCATTTTGAAGTCAGGTATAACACTACCTGCTACATTAAGAAAATATGGTAATAGTTACCTATAAAATAATTTTGATATTTTGGGCTGTCAAATGATCATTCTGCATGTCAAGAGTAGTTTGTGAAACAAGAATTTTCTCTCTAATTAATGGTGCTTGACTCAACAGTTTATCTTCAAATATCTTCTTTCTCTTTTCCCTTCTTCTTCAGATTTTATTTCGTCTTTTTTCTTTCTATTATCTACTGAAACCTCATCTGCATAGTTTTAATCTTCTTTCTCTTTTCCCCTCTTTCTTTTCCCTTCTTCCTCAGATTCTATTTCGTCTTTTTCTCTCTATTATCTATTGAAATCTCATCTGCATAGTTTTAATCTTCTTTCGTCTACCACTCTTTTTTTTAAACTATTATCTTTATGTTCTTTTTTTCCAAATCATTATCTTCTTTCAGTTTACTTCTCTTCATAACTATTATATGTCTTCCTCTTCTCTGTCGATTTTTACTTTATATACTTTATTTTCTTTCTCAATCTCTCTCTTGATTCGTCATTCCTGGAACGCATTTTTCGCCAAGCTGGTTACATTAGTCTGGTTGGTTCTAAACTTGTTCTAGTGCACACATAGTTTTAAAACATAAATACATGAAATTAAACTTGAATGGAAAAAATATGAATTTTAGATTTTGCTTGCAATCAATGCGTTTGCTTCTTCTTGAACTGAAAATATCTTGTAAAAGAAATCAACTTATTTTTGAACGATTTTTTCTTCTTAATTTTTGCTTCTTCGATTTTTTCCACAGATTTTTCTACTTTGACCAAGACTGATGGAACTTGCTGACTAGGCGGATTTTCTCTTTTCTTTTTTTCTAATTCCCTATCAGCTTGTCTTGCTTTAGCAATGATTTCAAAATAAAATTCAAGATTTTCTGTTGATCCAAAATCTCTATAAATAAGGTCATCATATTTGGAATTGTCGGGAATTGCGTTTGATGTTTCACTCTGAAACCCAGCACTTTCCTCCCCTAATTCTTGGTTAGATGGTAAATGGGGGGAACTGCTGAGGATAACATTTAAATGCTTCAGATTGAATCCCGGCATTTTCTTCTTCTGAGTATTGGATAGGTGGTGTCAAAGAAGAACTGCTGGTGATGATGTTGGATATTTCACACGGAATCCCGACATTTTCCACTGAGCTATGGATCGGTGGTGTCAATGAGGAACTACTGGCGCTGATGTTAGATATTTCACACGGAATCACAGCATTTTCCTCTGGGTTCTGAATTGGTGGTGTCAATGAGGAACTGCTGGGGAGGATGTTTGATATTTCACGCGGAATCACAGCATTTTCCTCTGGGTTCTGGATTGGTGGTGTCAATGAGGAACTGCTGGGGAGGATGTTAGATATTTCACGCGGAATCACAGCATTTTCCTCTGGGTTCTGGATCGGTGGTGTCAATGAGGAACTGCAAAGGATGATATTTGATGTTACAATTGAGATTTCAGCACTTTCCTGCATTAGGTGTTGGTTCTCCTCTCCTAGAATTTTCGCTTTCATTGCTGGACTTAATCTGAAGAATCTCTCACGGATGTCATTCCAGTCGATGTTTATTGGAATTTCTTCTGATGGGATAAGTGAGGACACTTCAATATCTTGGGATGTTACAAGCTTTGGTTTGTTGTTGATGCTATTGTTGGATACTATTATTTCACAAGGTTCTTTAGTGTATTTTTCATTTTCAAACACAATGCTGATAGGGTTAGGGGAAGCCTTTTTCTTTTTGAATCTGAAAAGTAATTCTAATCTGTTAGCATGTCTATTGTCCATAACTATTAATGTTTCACTTAATTATTTCACATAACTCTTCAGTTAAATGTAACTTAGCTTGCATAACCTATTTTAATTTTTTTACTCAATTATATTTTTTATGTACATACTTTTTACCGTTCTTTTTTTACACCAATAATCTTGAAGTTTTTAACTCAAAAGTTTTGCTTAAATAGGAGCAAAAAATAAATTTTTTTAAACGTTTTTGGATTTTTAAATTCAAAAAACTTTAGGAACATTTTTCACTTACTAAAACTAAAGTTTCTAGTCGCGACAAATTCTGTTTTATCCCGTTCAAACTAACTCGCCATGTTTTGCTTAAGATCAGAAATAGTAAGTGGTTCAGTCAGAGCAAAAGTGTATTTAGTGTTCGTGCAAATGGGACATTTGTATTTTAATGAAAAACATGTTTAACTACATGCTCTTAAACATTGAAATTTATATGTTCTAAAAATAAAGCCTCTCGTTCTTTTACACTAAGTTCTTCTCCATTCATTTTATAGGAGTCCTACAGTAGACTGACCATAAGACACAGTTCCCATTAGACCACTGTAGTCAATTATCCTTGGCAGCTGCCAATGAACTGGTAGGTGAAAATTTTGATTAGCCTACAAAGAGATCGAAGGTTAGAGGTATCGCCCCTCGTTGAATTGTTCAACCATAAAATGCTCAGTCAGAGCAAAAGTGTATTTCAGTGTTCGTGCAAACGGGATGTTTGTATTTTGATACACTATGACGGACATGTTTAACACGATGTTCTTAAGCCTTGAAATTTATTTGTTCTACAAGTTATACCTAACTTGCAGGGTCAATAAGTTCTTCACTCATTTCATACGAGTTCCAAGGCTGAAGGTTCATATATATAGAGACGAAAAAGAGTAAACACTAGTAGCTTAGAAACTTCATTTTTAGCTTGTTTTTGGGAAGAATAAATTCAATGAATACCAATATTTTTTAAATTGTATAATACATATATACAATTGCTTCTTAGTATCCCTGACAACAGCCAATGGGCTTGTAAGTGATAATTTTGATCAGCTTATAAAGACATCGAGGGTAAAAAGTATCGGCCCTTGTTAAACTCTTCTAAGTGCTCGATTTTGCGCCCAGGTCTTTGGGCTACTGTCTTAATTTTGATTCTACAAATAATCAAAATTAAGACTGCATCTCTTCGGATCATCCTCTGGAATGTTTCCCAGATAGTTGCCAATAGCCTAATGTAAATGCCTGCTTGTGTTACATTTCATATGAGATCGCTTTTCATATTTGGACTTGTTATTCAAATATCACTCAAAAAATAATTTTGGATTATAACATTAATGGTGCCATTTTATTAAGACGCATAGTAGTGCCATAATGGTGCATGATTCAAAAATGCCATAATGTTAAAAAAAATTTAAAAAGTGACTTATAAAATAAATGAAATATTACTTACAATTTGGAAAAGACAGTTCTGAATAAGTTCTTCATAATTAGGATGGTTTTAAGTGAGTTTTTGCAATTTGAAACGGGAAATTATTTACGGCAATGAGTTGTCGGAAAAGTAAGGAATCGAAAAGAAAGATTGCTAACAATCAATTCTTTAATTGTTACACTTTATTAAAAAGAGTTTCAAAAAGTTTAATGCGGTTGCATTGTTGCTAAATATTGACAACAATACACTTACACCTACAACAATACCCTTATTATCTTGGGCATAACGTCGAGGAAAAGGGAAGACGTACTGCCCACTATAATTTCAGGGCTGCCCACTACCACGCATTTTGCAAATATTTTATACATTGGTAACTAAAAACTAAAACTCTCAAAAGTTTTGGAAAATTCACCAACATTTAAAAGCTTTACAGTGAGAGAGCTGGAACAAAATGACATTTTATATGAACTTAAGCTACCATTAAAACAGAAATCACTCCAATAAGCGTAGAATGTTGGCAGCCCTGTAGTTTTCTACAACTTTAAAATATTTTATAATACTGTCTTCTTCAACGACAAACTATTTTTTACTTAATTAAAAAATAAAAAAAAGTGATGGTTAATTTATTAAAATGAATTTTCGATTATCACTTTTACATATGTCAAGTTATATCTTAAATACAATTGAATGACTTAAAAATAAAAAATCTCACTATCTAGGCTGAATGATTTCGCAAAATAAATAAATAAATAAAAAATCTATTATTAGTTCATAACTGAATTAAAAATATATATAAGACCATATTATGAAACAATAAAGTATTTTTAATTATATTTATCTTTTATTAACATAGACTCATTCATATGAAATGGACCAATGGCAGTTGCCATCATGTCATTGATTTTTATTAGAATTTTTGGTGAAAAAAGAACTCGCTGAAAAAGGAGGGAAATAATTGTTTCAATTTTTTTAGACAAGTTTTACAATGAGGGGTCCAATTTCAAAATTTGACTAAATTTTTTGAAGGGAAATGATGTATTTAGGGAAGGTAACTGAGCTTTAAGCATCCAGCAATTTTTTTATTTTTCAGCCAAATTACTTTATTTTGATTTTATTAGATAGAAAAATCGAGAACTATGTAATTCAACTAATGAAATGCTGGAAATATATAAAGTATTTAAAAATTTGCAATGTAGTCTTTTTTGGGGGGAATATTTACAATGAAATCACAAGTTTTACAACGTATTTATTTGTTTTTGGTTATTAAAAAAGTAAATACAATGTAAAGAAAATAAAACTTTTTGCCATCTTTTATTTGTTTATTAAATAAGAAAGTTTTAATTTATCATTGCATTAATACTACTACTTAAAGTTATTAAAGTTATATATGATAAAAATAGTAAGCATATGGGCCATTTTCTTTAGCTATGCCAGTTTATAAAATTGGGTCTTTTTTCAAAATAGCTCCCTAATCATAGTTTTGGTCCAAACAATTAGAAAAAAAATATTTTAATCTTTTATTTTTTCAGAAGAAAATTTCTTAAAAATCTTAGACCCCCACAATTTAAAAAAAGTAATCAGCGCGTAGTGTAGTAATTTTCATTGACACTTTCTTTCGCAAAGATTTTTGTTATATAGTTTTAAAATTTAGCCGTGCTGCAAAAAACAATAAACAGTTAATTACTTTTGATCTAATTATCACATTTTCGCGCAGAGTTAGGATGCTCAAGTTCTAAAATTCGATGACCTAACGTAAAATATGCTTGTTAATTAGCGCACGCGATATTTCAAATTTCGAAAATTGAAGAGGACAGAAATGTATAGTTTGCTGTGTACCACTGAGAAAAAAAAATTGCAACGATCGTTGAAGTGGGCTTTGATGGGTGTTCTACGTTAAACAGAATACTTAAAAAAAAAATGAAGCAAATAATATTCCACTATAAAGTTTAAAATTTATTTTATAATATTTTAATAAAATTGCTGATTAGAATATTTTGAAGTAAAATAATCTTCCTCAACAGTAAATATGCAGCTAACATATGTTGATTGAAGATAATTCGCTCTCTGTCCATTGTCAATAAAAAATTTCTGATATTTCTTATTCTTAACCACTTACGCTGGAAAGACGTGCCAAGCACGTCATAATGCTTTTGTCACAGAATCGCCGACGACGTGATATTTACGTCATCATGGAATTGTTACAGAAACAAAAACGACATGCTTGGCACGTCAGGTGGAATTGTTGTCAGAGTACAGATCATCAGTGCACTGCATAGCGTACAGTTATAATTATTTAACCCACATTCTAAAATGAAAGCAAAAGTGAGGTTAACGACATCATTTCGACAAATAGAGGAAAAAAAAACACGATGGTAGTGATAGTGACTTTGATGAAATAATTTTTCCACTCCGAAACCGACGAAGAATTATTTCTGATGACGAGGAAGAATACATAAATGAAGATTGTGAAATTGATCTTATTCCTAAGGAATGGGTGTGGAAAGATACCGGAAATGTAAGTAAAATTTGGAAATATTCACGAACTTCGAAAATAAATGTACCTTTTGATCAAAAAGTCACAGTTTTACAAATGATAAATGGAATACTAGCGGAAGACTTTTGGCGAATTATCGTAACAGAAACGAATCGTTACGCGTGCCAGATACTCCGAAATGAAACTCAGAAATTAAAAAAAATATGAAGATAATTGGAGAGATACAAATCTTGACGAAATAAATGCATATTTTGCTTTATGCATACTGCTGTCGCAAGTGAAGAAAAGCAATGTTCAATCATATTGGTCGAAAAGAAGTACAATCGAAACTCCGATATTTCGAAAAATAATGCCATTTTGGAGATTTTCCCAGTTATAGCGTTTTTTACACTCTAGTAGCAACAATATTGAAGACCACAATAATGATCGTTTATGGAAATTGAGAGGCATAATCGATTATTTCAATGAAAAATTTAAGACTATTTACACTCCAGAGTAAGATCTATCATTAGACGAATCACTAATAAAATATACAGGCCGTATGGCATATAAACAGTATAACCCATCGAAGAGGGGCCCGCTTTGGAGTAAAATTTTATAAACTGTGCGAATCAAAATCTGGATACTGCATTCAATTCAAGATATAAACAGGTCAGAATATAAATAAAAATGCAGACACAAGTGCATCAGAAAGTGTTACAATGTTTATGTGCACAACCAATGCCGGATTTACGTATAAGCTAAATAAGCTGTAGCTTGGGGCCCCGAGATGACAAGGGCCCCCAGATCCTACTCCCCCCCTCTTTCTTTAAAGTTTTATTCGGAGCTGGGGCCCTCAGAAGCCCAAAATGCATTTTTTTTCTTTTTTACGTTGTAAATATAAATAAATGACTGAATAAAACAAGAAACTTCGTTGTCATTAGTAGGGAACATATCATCTTTCAAGCAATTTGAGTATTAATAAATTATTTATAAATAAAAAAATTTTTAGTTTAAAAGGTAAAAAAGTTTTTTTTTGCCCCATCATTCGATCATCAGACTATTTAATATCTGTTTCTAAGGATCAGAATTCCCTTTTATTTTACTTTAAAATTGTACAAATGATATATTAATGCTTTCATGTGATATGCAGCAGTTTTAAATAGCACTTTAAAATATCTAAAAAAGGACAGAAATTGTCAGTTCAAAAAAATTAATTAACTAATACTTTTGAATAAGAATTTAAATAACTACACACGTTTGTTTTGCTATCTCATTCTATATAGCATTATTTAGAGTAGACAGTTGCGTGTGGGTGAGATGATGACGTAATAAAAGAGGCATGCAAAAAAATTAAATTTCATTTCAGTTAAAATCCTCAATATTATATTTTTAAACTCCTCGAAAATGTAGTAAAAAAAGGTATACAAATTAACTGTCGCAAACAAATTAATATTAAGTAAGAACGAAAGAAAAATGATATCGAAATATGCTGAATCACTAATGAGACCGGGATGAAAGACATCGAAACCTATTTGATTGAATAGTATAACTAGAAGGTGTTTCTAAAATTCTGAAATCTATCAGGCTTTAATTTTTTTTTTTTTCACAAACTTTATCAGTAATTAAAAATAATAAATTCGTTAGATTTCAATATTGGTTCTGTTTTTTCGTTGATTAAATGTTAAACATTAACAGATATTTGTCTTTTAAAACATTTCATTCTATAATAAGATAATTATTCTACAATTGTAATTATCTCAAACTAATTGCTAATTGATATAAAGCTTTTCGGTGTTCCATTGATATATTGAATGCTCGCTTTGGTTGTAAAATGATCCTGGTCGTAAAATATATTGAACGCTCCAATTTTATGAGTTTACGACTACTAATGTTCAACTCCGAAGCCTTGTAATTTCGACCCCAATCCAGAAGACAAGGGAACTCTTGGATCAAGTATTGAGAAAAATTTGCCTTCGTGGAGGACTTTTTGATGGAATTAACCCACATATGCGTTACATAGAGAGGAAGACCACGAGAGCCGCCCACGGTTAGCTGAAGGCGAAGGGACTCTAACCCATGATCCGTCTACCACTGAGGATATTTCACGTCAGCAGTGGTCGGTGCAAGCCGGATGCGGAATTCGTATCGACTGGGATTCGAACCCGGTTGCCTAAGGGTCTAATGTAGGGCGTATGGACTTCTCACTTTTCCCGGGCAATGATCAAAAGCAAAACGCCATTGACAGACCGGTTTTGTGCACAAAACGTGCCTCTCTTATGTTTATCTGTGTTATTTTCCGGCATTCCCATCGTGCGTAAGCACATCGCGCAATCAGTGTTGATCATTAAAAGACAGTTTAATTTAAATTCTATTTCTTTTTTATACCTGAAATGCAATATATTATTTTGTATATTGCTTAAATATGTCTATACATCGATTGTAATTTATTTGTTTGTTTATTGAAGTTTTAAAACTAGATATCATTAAAGTAAATATTAAGATTTGGTTTTGTTCAGTTTCGGTTTGCAGAACTTGTGTTAATAACAACCGAAGGGAAGATATTTGCGTATTCAATTAAAGTTACTAAATTAAAGTGGTTTAATGTGTTCTGTTCAAAGAAAACGCTTCGATTTTTCTCCTCGGTCAATTAAATCCAGCGTTGAGGTGGATCAGTTTCGGGAAGGAGACATACGGAAGGCGTGTTCCATTCTTCTGCCAACAAAATTATTCACTTGACCCTTTTTATAGTGTTTTATTAACGATTTGTGTCGTAACGAATTGCCTTAAAACAACTACAGTGTCGTACTGACCAATTTTCTAACGCCGTCATCTTATCTGACTCTAAAGCAGCACTTCTTGATATTAACTCTCCACTGATTCCCCAATCCATCTCCATTCAGAAATGCATCGATTGCCTGAAATACCTGACACTGAAAGGCAAGCAAATCGTCCTCCAATGGATCCCGGGACATTGCGGGATTTGGAGTAACGAAAAGGCTGATTTCTTGGCCAAGAAAGGAACAACTATTGACCAAACATCTCGTTGCTCCATCTCTCTGCAATCATTTAAATTGCTGGTCCGAAACCAATTATGGCACATGCTCTCAGAGAATTTCCGTAAAAGCAATATACACAAAACCTGGTTCAACCATATTTTAACTATCCCAAATCAGCCCAGGTATAAGGCAGTTGCTCTCTATAGACTTGAAACGGGCCATCACTGTCTGGCCAAACACCTTTTTAGAATAAACATTTTTGACTGTCCTAAATGCAAGCTCTGTCGCCTTGGGGAGGACATGGACCTGCCCCCATATTTCCGTCTGTCCTGCGTTCATCTCCACTACTGTGTGTGGACGCTACTGGGAGGCTAGGACCCGTATGGGCTAAGCCTGTCACTATGCATTCCATTATATTTATCTCATTTTGCCTTGTTTCTCTTGTTATTTTATCCTTTTTGTTCTTNGCTTTATCTTTGAAATTAAAGTTTGAATGAATGTATAACATTTTATGAACCCCCTAAGGGTTCATGGCGGGGGAGGATGTTTATGCTTAAAGTAGTTTTCAAAATGAAATATAGATGGCAGTATAAAGTCACGTGAATAGTAAATGTTAATTTTTGTTTTATGTATATGTAGTTTTAGTTCTCTATGTGTTTTGTCTCAATAAAGTTGTGTAATTAAAACCGGCATGGTAAGTGATTATTTTCCCCGAGACGAATAAAACCTTTTTTTAAGCCTTTAAACTCCTTTTAAAGTTTAATTGAATGATGAAGAAATTTTCAAGGTACACACGAACAAGCGAACAAATGATCATTTGAAGTAAAAAAATTTATATACACATATATCCCAATCGAAATGTGCCAAATCATTTCCTTTTATCCCCAAATATCTATCCTGCTAGTAAATTGCAATCAGTCAAATGTTCTTTTGTAGTAATAAAAAAGAGGAAAGATCTAAAAATAACTAATAATTTATGTAAATATTGAAGCATTGGTGTCTTTATGAATGCTTTGCTTTTAAAGAAAATAATCATATTTTGTGTTACACGTAAAGGACATCCACGAAAAAATCTTTTACATTGTGGACCGGTGATATAATTCAAAATAAATGTTCATTATAGCAAGGAAATTATTTTCATAATCAATAATTATTTTTATCATCCTTGACAGAAAGCCTTTAATCTTAGTGAATGCTGTGAAACACTCTTCTTAAATTTTTAACACTACCCAGAAATTAAAGTTACTCGCAATTTAAGTATCGGAGAAAAACAATAATTATAAAAGCTACTACAGTAACCTATTTTATGGAACAGTAAAATAAAATTTAAATAAATCAAATTTTGTGATAGAAGCAAACAAAAACTATGAAAATGTTTTTCAGATTGCTTGATGCTGATAGGATTCCATCTAAATATTCTTTGTAACAATGGAATTATTTTTTAATAATAAAAATTTTTTAGTCATCCTTGATATACCTGTATAGCCAACTGTCCTCGTCATTCACACCATTTTAATCCACTTTTACTATTTAAACACTAATTTGATGATTTTACTATTTGTAACTCGATTGTTTCCTTAATAGGCAATTTGCCCTATGATTAGTTTTTAAATTTTGTGCCTTTAATATTCTGACTAATTGAGATAACTAATTTTGTTCAAGAGTATTGTTCGCCCGCAAAGTTTACAGGCTGTTGCCATTTGACTTTTGTATCTTATGTATTTTATGCATTTTTTGTATTTTATGTTCTTTAATGTTTTTTTTACTTGGTTTTTAATAAACATTTACCCGTATGCCCTCAATTGGGGCAGGTCGGGGTAAATATTTTCATACCTGTATAGCCTATTATCTTAGTGAATGTTGTGAAACGTTCTTCGTATTTTCGTACTTTTTTGTATTTTTGTACATAACACCCTGATATCAAAGTAACTTGTAATTTAAATACAAGTGTAAAATCATATTTTGAAAGACATTTTGAATGAAAATAGTTAGAATTTACATTACTTGCAAATAAAAACCGCGAAAAAATTCTAATAACAGCCGAATTGAACGCTAATAAGATTTTATCTTAGCGACTCTTAACATTTTCTAATTTACTGTACATTATATGAAGTTTATTGCTTTGGGCAGCTAAGATAGCTTTACAAAAATTTTCCTTATTTTGCTTTAATGTTTTTTTGTAAATACTTAATTTGTGTATTTCTTTATTTCAAGCAGTTAAATTTCAGAATTATGTAAAAAAATAATTTTTAAGAATACATTAGTTTTTTTAGAAAAATTTTGAAATTTACAAATTAAAAAAAAATTGGGAAATAAAATGTGTACATCTTTGAGCTTTGCGAATTTTAGATTTCTCTGGTTCAGAAACAAAGATAGAATATTATTAATTATTATTAAACATTTCCTATATAAAAATCAAATAAAAAAAAGGAACGGATCATATACAGTTGCTATAAAGAAACAATAATCTTCAATGAAGTTTTATTTAGATACTAATCTGGCTAGAAGGCGTTGATACAGAGTACAAACTAGTGACTAGACCAGTAATGTCAAAGTTCATCGTGACGTCCGTTCGGTCGAGTGGTTGATCTTTCTCTCTTTGTATCAGTGAAGAATGGAAAGAACAGTTGATCAAAACAAATTTAGCGTTTCAATAACCACACGTCATCTGCAAGTATTCCACTAAGCATCTTTACTGTCAATAAATTTTGCTTTTTTTAAAATTTCAATTAGTTCTGATTATTAAAATTAATAAAACATCATTGAAGCAATTTTTTTACGTTATCCTATACGAAATAATACTATTCCTCTATTTATTTTTCTTATGAGCCCATTATCTACTTTTAAATTTTTATCTTAATTGACCTGAATGAAAAGTTTGTTTTCAACCTATTTTATTTCAACGAAAAATCATTCGAACAGCACTTATAACAAACAGAAGAAAAAAAAGGAATATCTCCACTCTTTTCTTGAGATTGAAGCTGATAAAACTTTTTTGCTTGTTTTCAAACTGAATCGTCAAAAAATTGTGTTGGAGCTTGATCGAAAAACTTCAAGTCTGGACATGGAACTGATCCAATGTTTAAAAACACATTAGAACCATCTACGCATGCGCGAATCGTTTTGACGTACACGCATTTCAGGAGTCTTAACCATGGATGTTGGCCTTAACCCTGGTCTCAACACAGCTCAGATCGCCGTCATAATTTTCATGAAAACTTTCGACGGTTGTTGTAGTTCATTTACGTCGCACTACATAGCTGCACAATGGGCTATTGGCGACGTACTGGGAAACATCCCTGAGGTGAGGATGATCCGAAGACATGCCACCACGATTTTGATCTTCTGCAGAGAGGACGGCACCCCCACTTCGGTAGCCCGACGACCTGCACGCGAAGTCGAGCACTTTACGGTAGAACAGTTTAACGAGGACTAATACCGCACACCCTCGGTTCTACGGTCCCACCCGCACATTGACCGCAGTCAGTGATTCTTGACTTCGGTTATCTGTTGGGAACCGTGCCTTAACGATCAATCCACTGCGGTACAAAACTTTCGACGGAGATCTGTGTTGCGGAAATCGCATGCAGCGGGAATACTCCCTAACTTAACTGTCTGCATCATTGCCTTTAATTTTCTTTGCAAAAGCTACAAGCTGATTCCGAAATAGCGCAAAATGATTTTATACTGTTCCCCATACCAGTATTTACGTTCACCTTTTGTTATTGAAGAGGTTGTATATCAGTATATCTTTCTCAGATAGAATTCTACTGAGCATTCAAATTAATTAACTATATTTTTTCCGACTAAAGTATAATACTCTGTATGTTCTATTAAATATGTATTAAGCTTTTATTTTAAATGTTTACTTTTGTTTGATACTGTTTGCATGTTTAGTTGTATACTTTTACTACGTTTAAAGGAAATAGACGGTATTTATAAAGTTTTAGAAATAAATAAGTACTTTTGCCTATGCGAAGAGTTATAGTCTTTTAAATTGTGTAATCTTTTAGTATATGAAAATAATTTTGTTGCGTAAAGTGGTTAATTTAATTTTGAAACAAAATTCAGCTAGAAAAAATGAGTTACATCTATTACTTTTATGCAATTTGACTTGATCAATTTAACAAATCAATTTTTTTATGCATGTTGATCAACAATTGGCCATCAATCGCATTCAAACATCCTGGACCTATATTTTTAGAAACTTTACATTTTAAAGAAAAATGTATTCTAACAAATTTGTAGTGCATAGAACTGTGCATAAACAGTCATGGAAAAACCTGCAGCGATAAGAAGCAAACAGGAATATTTTCATATTGTGATCTGTCCCACCAACTACAATCATCAAGGTGCCAAATGGATTATTTTAAACTTTCATTAAAAAAAAGAAAAAACATATAGCTGTTTGCCCAAAGGTTGGCTACGAGTTTGACCTATCTAGTTGGTCCCTTTATGTGATTTTCTTTAGTTTCTCTTGGGCTGCTGCCCGGAAGTTACCAAGACTTGGCACTTATTCTGGTACAGATCAAGATACAGAAATCTTTCCAATTATTTCCATTTGAAAAAAATGGGCAACTTTAATATGATTCCTACACTTTATTATATTGCACTATGCTAACCTGTTTAGATTATTTTTTAATGCAACCATGTAGCTTCTTCACTAGGTATTAATTGTTTTTTGAAATATATTTTTCTGAAGCTGATATATTTTAAGTTTAATTTTGAAAATTAGAGATAGTTATATTATTCTAAGAACTATAAGCAAGACAAATCGTGGTTATATACGATTGTTATTTGAAACGTTAATTTTTAATTTTAAAATTTCAAATTAAAATCAGAAACTCAAATGCGTGCATAAATGTGTAGTAAAATAGCCGAAGCTTTAGCTAATTATCTGGGAGCATTGAAAATGTTTTGGCTCCAGCTGTTTGTCAAAAATATTAAAACGCAATTATGCTATAAAGGTTATGGGCAGTGTTTGTATTGGAGGCAACTCGCTAATGCATGATCCCTGTAAACGATAATTACCTTGTACAGCATAAGAATATTATGTAATGATTGTTAATATTAATATCAGTGTTTTCAATACAGAGCGAGAATCTCGCATATTTTTTTCTTTTCTCGCATTGAAAAATGATTCACGCGAGAAGTTCGCACACTCTATTAATCAATTTTGAAATGCCCGAATCTCTCGAATTTCGGAAAAAATTTCTTCTGCCATTTTGAAAAAGACATGAAAACAGCTATGACACTTGTTGAGATAAAACGAGTTCTTTATAATAAGTTGTTTAAAGTTAGCTCTATTTTTAGCTGTTGATGAATTACCAAACTCCCTCATCGGCAATTTAGAGCAATTTGTAAAAGTTGAAGTCTGTGAAAACTATGCTGGAACACCTAACAAGAAGTATGAACATGGAAATAACTTATAGAATAGTTCAGCATCTGTTGCAAGGTCATTTAGCACCCAAAACCGAATTAAAACTATATGTCATAATAGATTGACTGATGAGCAACCTAATGAGAATAGCTGATGAAAAAGTAGATATAGCACATTTTCCATTTGATGATGCAGCAAAAATATCCAATAGTTTAGAAATTTGAAGCTGTTAAAAATGTATTATAATTAAAGAAATATTTTTTTTTCCAAGTCTATTAGTGTTTTTTTTATTTTTAGAAATCTCACTTAACTTTTTGAAATTTTACCCAGTTTTTAAGAAAGGGTGAGAAATTCTCTCCCATTTTTTTTCTGTGATGCAAACACTGTAATATGGTATCTAGTTTTTTTTTTCAGTTGTTATTTTTTCTTTTAGTTTTGATGGATGAATCTCCTGCTAAGCTAAGAGCCTTATACTTTCTTAATCTTCTTAGGCGTTACAAGTTGTGCATCATCTTTCCAGTACTTTCATTTACTCTGATTTATAAGGACTACACACGCACTTTGAGATATAAAGCTGAAAAGGCTAAATTAGCAAAATTGGCAATAGATTTATAAGAAACATTTGCACATTTTGTAAGTAACTATTTCAGAAAATTAAATTTTTTTTTAATCAATGGTATTAAAGGTGTGTTACAAAGATATTTTAGTGGGTTTTTTTTCCACCTTTATTTTTCAAATGTTTTTTGATCAACAAATTTGGTAGCTTTTCATTGTCAATCATGGATTGTAATTATTCATTATTCTAAAAATATTATGATTATTGTAATTATTCATAACAATTTTAAAATAAGAAATTTGATTTTTCATTTTAAAAGTATAAAAATAAGTTAAATTCAGGCAACTTATATATTTTGAAGGAAAAATTAATTTTCGCAGTTGCTGGCTCTATTGAATTTATTAGTAAACTATTGGATTTTGCCAATCTCTTCCGGTTTATTCAAAAATTTGTGTTTATCTTTAGAACAAATTAAAAATTCATTAATATTAAGCTCAAAAGTTTGATTTAGAACAGGGTGACCATAAAAGTGAGAAAACTGGAAAATGGCAGAAAATATAATAAAAAGCAAACAAAAAAGTCTGACAAAATGAATTAATTTGTGTTTGATGTACAGGTTAATAATTTTTCCTTGAAAATTAATTAGGTAATGATTTTTTCTTCTTTTTTTAAGATTTATTTTAATTCTAATTGCAAATCTAACTGTTTTGTAAAATATTTTGTGCATAAATATGACATCTCATGATATAAATGAATGATTAATAATTAAATTTAGGACAAAATCTAATTTACAAAAATCTAGAAATTCAATAAAATTAGTTTGAAAAACACAGGGAATTTCTTTTCTTAGTGTTCTTGGCCACTCCATAGAATTTTTGAGATCTTACTATTTTTAAATCTATTCAAGAATGTGACTGTGTTATACCTATCTATTAAAGTTCAAAATTTTGGATGTAACCCACTAGGTTCTTGTAATTTTGTGAGTGGGCGAATTTGGAGAAATGTTTTTCCACTAACATATTTCCATTCAATAAAGTAATTAAACTGATACTTTCATAAGGAGATTGCGATTGAAGAAGCAACTTTTTATACACTAAGGAGATTATGTAGTGAGCCTAAAAATTTTTGTTACAAAGCAAGGTTGTTAGACCCTTTTAAATCTTCACTACTGGGCTGCGTAAATAATTAATTGGATTTTTTTCAGCATTTTTTTTAGCATTTATTATTATTTTGCCACTGTATTAGGTATTTGATTATTTAAAATTGCCTAGTTTTTTTTTATTATTTTGCACTCTCTTTTTTTTTTGCAAATTTGTTTATTCAAAAATAATTCCATGTAAAATATATCTTTTAGTAAATATTTATTATTTTATTTCATAATAGTTAAAAATTTTTTTAATGGTGTGTTATACTATCTTTTATATAATTTTATGGAATGCGATTTTAAATCACAAAATGCAAGATTTGAACAAAATCTGTCTAATATTTATTATGAAATTGAATTTTAAAAATAAGACTCTTTCAAAATTTGATTTCTCTGGAACTATTCGACCAGTGTTGCTCAAATTTTGTATTTTTCCATTTACAATTGCATTCTTTAAAATGATGTAAAAATTTTTATAACTTAAAATTCAAAAATTTTTCAGTTACTATTAAATAAAGTATTAATAAATTATAAATTTACTAAAAGGTATATTTTACATGAAATTATCTTTAGCTAAACAAATTTTATAAATGTGGGCAAAGATTTTTCAATTCACTTACTAAGTTTTTGAGATAGTCAAAATGCAAAAAGTAAAAATAGCATTAAGGGGATTCAGAATTTAGACCATTCTCCTGATCAAACTATTAGGACTATCTTTTCCAGATTGCAACTATCTCTTATATTTTGGAAGTCAGAAATCCAATTCCATCGGAAAAAATGCGTTTTTTCAGAGAAAGTATGTTTTTAGTGTCTAATTTCAAAACTTGAAATATCTTTTGCACTAATTAATTAGCATATTTGAGTTCTCCCCCTTGAACCATTAAGATCGATATTTAGAACATGATGATCTGATTCATAGGGGAAAAATTATTTTGTGTGATCCTTTTTTTCGTACAGCGGTACTCCAATTCCATCAGAAAAAAGATGTTTATTCTGAGAAAGTATGTTTTTAGTGTCTAATTTCGAAACTTGAAGTATCCTTTGCACTAATTAATTAGTTTATTTGAGTTCACCCCCTTGAACCATCAAGATCAATATTTAGAACATGATGATCTGATTCGTAGGGGTGAAAAATTATTCCGTGTGGTCCTTTTTTTTGTACAACGGTACTCATGGCTTGAAGGAGATTTCACTGTAAACGCATGCGACAGCCAACCTGTTAAAGTGGGGTTTCAATAATTTCAAAGCAAAAGCACTGTAAATATATGTTTAAGAATTTGTGTTCTAGCTGTAATTTTCTGGATGAACTATTAAAATGAAAGGATAATTATATTAAAATTAAAGACAGGATCAAAAATCCAACTCTTTCGATTATTCAAACTGATTATTTTTGGAATTGCATCATTGCTCTTGGAAAATGTGATGTTCTGAACCTATGCAAATAAGAAATATTAGGGCAGGAAGCTAAAAATCAAAGACAAATAACAACAAAATGCTTTGCTTTGTTAATTTTTTTTTAGTCAGAAAATCCAAAATTTTAGGACAGCTATGTACTCTGATATTTTTAAATTTAAAGTATTATTAGTATAAAATGTATATGATATATTGTTTTAATAATATTAAAATTGTATTGATTCAATTAATTTTAAAAAAAAGTATCGTTCATGAATTGTATTCAGCTAAATGATATTAAATAAATAAAACTTAAGTATTTTATTTTTATATTACAGACAAGTATGGGGAAACATTACTCTTTAACATAGATTACTTAAGTAAAATTTAAATGTTAAGTGTTTATTTGTATGTTAAGTGGACTTGTAAAGTAATACAATGCATATTGAAAGTATTCAGTTCTTCATATTATTATTATGTTAAAGTAACACAGAGGCATATTTTTGAATTGTTATTGATAAAATTAATTGTTAATAAAATGATTTAGTTAATTTCAATTAACCTTTTGCTTATGGCTGGTACAACAAGTGGACTATATGTCATGGTATAATAGTGTACACTGTAAGCAAAGGGACCAAAGTTTAAATTATTATTTGACGTATTGTTTTTTTTTTTTTTACTTTGTTTTAAAGTAATAGAAAAAAATGCAAAAAGGCATTATTAATGTAGATTTTTCCTCTGTTCACAGTAAAATTTATCATATGTTATAATGAAATAAAGTAAATAAAAATATGACTGAAAGGAAGAAAATATGGCCATTATATACTAAATTATATACCATAAAGTGTAAACTATTCAAATCTACTGTAATAAAATAACTGTTTCTTTTAAGTGTTGCTAGAGGGCACATTGGACTAGGAGAAACTTGTAGAAAAGTGTCTTATTGACATCAGAGTGGCTTCACCTTAAGTATTAATGTTTGTTATTTAAAATCTTAGCTTTTTTGAGTTAGTTATGGATATTATTTAAAAACGAAAACATGCTTGAAGCATAATTTATTTAATTGATACAGCTCCACAGCCTCTATCTTGATTCTTTTTCATAAGATGAAATATTTTTTGTCCATTTTCTAATAGTGGGCACAAGGCAGAAATGGTTAAAAATATGAATATTTGTAGTAAAAAAAAAACAAATATTTTGGAATTTTTTTTTTTTTTTTTTTTAAAAATTAAGAAATTTTATTTTATAATTTCACTATAAATTTATTAAAGTTAAAATATTTATTTCATTGTATGTAAGGCAGACTTAAACTAACGGTAAGGTGCTAACTTTAATTGAAAAATAATATCAATAGTAAATATAGTTTTCTGAGAGTTGTCTTCTAATTTTAGAGACAAATTTGTTATTGTGATTATTAAATAGTTATTGTATTGATACTGAATTCCTTTCAACCCTTCTCCAAAAAAAGTTGTGTCTCCCTTAGGATAAATAATAATAATTTGTTATTGTTTCTGTAAATCAAACTGCAATTGTATACTGTTATTTTTTTTCTCTTTCTAGAAGTAACTAAATATGCTGCCGCAATTCATGAAACCTTATTGGTTGTTGATTTTTCCCCTTGGCGCTTTTATGTTTGGAAGGTACATAGATGATTCTGAGACTGTGAGGATGTGTGATTTTGCAAACAAGAGTAAGCTGTATGGGAAAGAACGCAAACCGGGAGATTACTGTCCTTGGGATGATATTCTTAAAAAAACTGTTCAATGATAATCATGTCTAAAATTTTTGGCTTTAGTATTGTAATCATGCAAATAAAAAGCACATAATGTAAAGAGATTGTAATTTCATTGGATTGTTTTAAATTAACCCATACATATATATTCACACTTAGAGTTTTCAAACATCCATCTAGTGGCATATTTCAGACATAGGATATGAGTTTCATTCTTCAGTGAGTGCAGAGAAGGTGATAATGAAACGTTTGTCATGTATTGTCAATAGCTATTTATGAAAAAGGCTTTGCAATTAAAAAATAGAATAATATCTTTTTTTTAAAAAAAAAAAAGAGCTTTGCTTGTGAGCTTTTAGTTAACTTTCCAGATTGTCTTGTTAAAACCTTTTTGTGAAGGTGTCAATTGTTGCACAACATTCAAACATACTTTTAAATGGTAAAAAACAAAGAAAATTTCTTAGAAAAGTGCTTTTTTTTTCATATCCTGAAATAAAGAAAAAAATAAAAAAATTTGGATTAATATTTAAGCAATTTTATGTATAATATAATCTGTGTAATAAAATGGTGATAATTAACAAATGTAGTCCTTGTTTGAAATTCACTCCTCAAAAATTCCTAGAGATGCAAAATTACTCAATAATTTTTTTTTTTTTGTTGAATAACGAGGCTTATACTCTCCATAATATGTAATAAATATTCTACCTATACATATTACATACGTACATAAATGTATACTTATAATGTAAACAATGTCTGTCAATTTGTATAATCGGTGGTTGGTTGAATTAACTACTTAATGTCATCAAATTTTAAAAATTAGAAAGATTATGATATATGACTCTGATATCATGAAATTTTATATAACATTAAAATTTCATGATATCAGAGTCAAAACTACTTGGTTACTCATTAAAGTTTGCTAAATGTGCGATAGAACCTTCAAGTAGGGAGTGGGAAATACTCCGGACAGTGTTTTAGATTTAAAAAATAAAAAAAATTGAATTACATTACTGGGTTCTTTATAATTAGTTTAATGACTTATTTTTCATCACTTTTAAACTAAGATGGGATGTGTTAGAGTGATGAAGAGTTAAGTGCAAGTTTGTGTGTGGAAGGGGGTATTTATTCCTGCCAAATAAAAAAGTGTAATTTGATTACTTTTCTGGTAAACAGCAAAGGCTTTCACTAGTATTAAGAAATCAATGAAGATAATAAATTTTTTTTATTTATAACCTTATTAAAGTTATTTTAAATTAAAATTTGCAGTGACATTAAAATATCTAATTGATAAGTAAACTTTATAAGTTTACGTAAATTTACTTTAAAGAATATGATTGTTTATTTACACCTGTGAGGTGTGTAGAATCCATCATGCAACTCTGTTTCTGCAAATCATGAGGACTCGTAAAAGATAATTTATTTAAGTCACAAGAAAATTGCATTAATCTATAATCATTAAATAAAAAAAGTACAGCTTTTAGATAATTAATTGAGTATCTGCTTAGGCACAACATATTATGCTAGTTAAAGCAAAAAAAGTACACAGCTTCTGTGAACGCTTTTCCTTAAATATTGAAATTAATTTGTATAGCTCTTGTTGTAAGTTGTCTGAGTTCCCAGATACTTGAAACTGCATACAAACCTTTGAAGCAGAATTGGTTAGAAGATGGCAATCTGTATTTGAGGCAACTATTGGAATGCTTTTTGTGTGGTTGCTGGAATCTATGTATGTCTGCGAGTTCAAACCAATGTACCTGTAATTCTGTGAAAATTCTATGTAATTTCTAATGCAAAATAGATTTTTGAATAGTGAAATGGGCCATTAAATGGAATTTGAACATACAAGTACTGATATGATCACATTAAAAGACATATTCATTATATATCTTCTATGATAACCATTTTTAAAGCTTAGTTTTTGAATAAATATTTAATTGAGCAAGGAAAAACAAGAAAAAATAGATGTAATGATTCAATACTAGAAGTGATCCGACTTAAATCAAAACTTGTTAAATTGCTGTAGGGAACAGCAGAGATTTAAAAGGTGAATAGTAGAAACATCTCCAAATTTCATCATGAAATCAAATTTTTCTAGATGTTATTTATCGTAGGTTTCTCACTAATGGTTTGGCAAATTTAGATTTTTTTTAAAAAATTATTTTGCCTAAATATTAATTAGAGACCCTTTATAATTCAATAATGGCTTTTTATTTCTAATGACTGATTAGAAGACAACTGTAGACATAAAAACAAACAAAAAAATTAGAACAAGAAACAGAGATAACAGTAACAAAACTGAAATTGCAGTAAGTCTATAAATCATTCATCTTGTGCCGAGCTCTCCAGTATTTATCTCACAAGTGTCAAAAGCAGGGCAATGATTCAAATGGTTCGCGTCTATCTCTTCACGAATATTGCACAATCGACTGAAAGGATTTTTATATGATATAAATGCTTGGAGAAGCGATCATGGCCAGTAGCAAGGCGAATCAGCAACAGATTTGTCCCTTGGCCATTTGTGATTTCCTCTATCCATTTCTTGCCTCCCTTATATTACACCAAAAGTTCTCGCTAATAGATTTCTTAATTAACCGATTGGCGGTATAGGAAGGAATTGGTTTAACCGCTATAGATTCTTAAAATACATATTGTAATAAATTTAGTTATCACTTTTTGTGTGAGAATTAATGTTTGCATATTGAGTAGGAGTTCCTTTGTCAAAAAATAAAGGAAAAAACTATTCGTAATATGAGATCCATTTGATTTCAATGAAATTTTTTTTTTATTGTTGTAAGTTTATAATACTACAAGAGGTAATCATAAAATGTTTATAAAACTTGACAACTTATGAAGTAATTATTCATAAAATTTCTAAAATGCCTAGTTTAAAGTTATTAAATTTGAAAATATATAAGGAACATTAAATGAATGGATGATGGAAGCAGATATCAGTTTATTCCTATTATCCATTCAGATCATAATTCTCAAATAATTTAATTAGGATTTTCTATATTTTGTACAGAATGAAAAATTGGCACATTAGAAGCATGAGGATAGAAAGACGATATCTTATAAACATTTCACTTCCTTACTGTTCCGTTTTTATTTAGACACTGCAGCTTTTTTTCCAACAGTATATTTTTTTTTGAAGTGACCTCCCTTTACCCGTCATAAATATTTTCTGTCTCTTGTTTTGTTTGTAACTGCAAACTTTAAAATTACACCCAGAAAGAAAGGGTCACTTTAAATTTCTAATCATTTTATTCCAAGGAAAAAAAAAAAAGCAATTCCTCTTTGAAATATTTTCCCGAACAAATAGCTCAAAATATTTTTACTTTAACCCCAAATATTTTTACTTAAGGCTCTGAAAATGATTTAAGAAAATAGTTATTGAAATGAAAAAGAGGCAATAATTGTTGCTCATAATTAAGCAGACCACATATTAGAAATTATATCCTTAATTTATAATATGTTTTATTTACCGAATTTCCTCATTTACATGATATCCCTCTATTCGTTATAAATAACATAATTTTCTTGTGTTCTTTCTCAGGTTTCATTAAAAAAAAAAAACTTTTCAATTTTTAAAAGTATTGTTGAGTCTACAATTAATAGGAATCTGCAATTTTTTATTATTAGTGCAATAAAAGTTGGTTTATTTGAATTTACACTATTTGGAATATTACCGAAATATTCATTAAAGTATTACTGACCTCAGAGGGTCTGTTTAAGGAAAGCAAAAACTGGGTTCCCTCTCTAACACATTCACTATTGATTAGTTATTCAAAGCTGGCCACCCCTTAGAAAAAACTTTGACACACCCCTTTGACAAGACCTATAAAATTTTTGGATTTTTCCAGCTATTCTTTTGATATTCGGAGACGATTGTGCTCCGAAAAAAGTCAGTATTTCTAAATTTTTGGCTAACCGTGATCTGGAAATCCAAGGTCTAGAAGTTTCAAGAAATCATCGATCAGATTTATGTATAAAAATCCTTGTATATTTTATTTAAAAAATTAGAACTAGAATTTATACTTGGTATCTCTTTCATTTGTAAATATTTTTTCTGGTAGAATAATAAATGTGATTAAAGATAAAAGTACACTTATACAAAATTATTAATTTAAATTATGCTGCATATAATTTATTTAGAATTTCATGCTGTGAAAATATCAATGATGATTCGGCTTATGATTCAAAGCGGTTCTAACATTTTGAGTTTTTGTGCATACTATATGAACTTCAACACTATATTGATGGCCCATCTAAAGTAATAAATTCTGCACTTGAATCAATTGACAAGTTTAAATTATACGCATGATTACATTCAATGAAACAACCAAAAACAGGTTTTTGTTTAAAAGTGATGAATAGTTCAGCTTACAAACAACTTATGATTTAATGAAAATACATGTAATTTGAGTTTTTCTAATACTTTCTTCGGTACTATCAGCTTTGTTTCAGTTCGGTACTTTCAGCTCATCCATGTTTGTATTAAATTTTAAAATATAATATATTTTAATAAACAGCCACATAATAAAACCTATAACTATACTAATAATTTTAATAGGTGTGTATTTATTACTTATGATGAAGTTTAAGTTTCTTTGTTTCATTGTCAGACAAAATTTAGTTTTTAAAAAAATGACGACAAAAAAGAAACACACTATATTCTTTATAATGAAATATCAACATGAACATTGTTATAACATAACATAACAAATTTCAAAAACTTGAACAAAATTGATCAATATAAAATTAAGTCTGGAAAATATTTTTCTTTGTACCATATAAAAACTTTTTAAATTTTAAAGTTACCCTAATAGGGTTATTCTGAATTGTTTTATCCTTTTTTTGTTGACTGAGTTGGCTTTTAGTATCGGTGTTTAGCCCATTTGGTATGCGAACATTAACCTTTCCACTCTGTCCGAAAGAACCTTCAATAACACCCGCTTCTCCCGTAGAAAGTGTCACTTTCAAATTGATAAAAATTTGTATATTTGTCTCTTTTTTAAAGAGGTCACGCACAATGACTTGATAATCATTCACCATCCTGTCCACAACTCCTTCTTTCATTTTTTCATTATATACTTTCAAACTGCTGAAAATTTCAGTATCTGATTTACGAGCTGATAATATTTTACCGTGGAATGCTAACCTACACAAGTTAGCATGAATATCGGTTTCGAGTCTTGAAGCAATGTATGTGCTATTTTCATTCAAAATAACCGATCTATCAAACTGCAGAAGAGCAAATATTGATTCAGCGTTCTGCTTTGTATCCTTCTCCTCAGTTAGTTTAGGTTCTATGCTATCAAGATGAACATAATTTAAATTATAATTAAAAGTATCAGCACTACAATCTGAATCACAATCTAACAGACCGAAAAATGAACATTTTGCCATTAAGGTGTCATGTAAAATGCTGACGTGGAATTTAGAATTCGTTGTACAATTTCCTTTAAAATATGGAATTTTAGCAACAGATACAATTGCTGCATCAACTGCTTCCATATATCCGGGAGCACATATCACTCCTCGTTCTAGAAGCTTTGCATCAAATTGGGTGACACATATCCCGACTCTATCACCTTGCATGGCTTTAGTAACAGGCTTTTTAAACATCTGAATACTTTTAACTTTCCTAGTTTCTTTAATTGATGGTATTTCTATGTGATCTGATACAGATACACTACCTTGAAGAATAGTACCAGTCATTATAGTACCTTGACCCTTTATAGCAAAACAGTGGTCTACGGCAAAAATAAAAGGATCCTTATCAGAACGCAAAGGAATAAATACCTTACTTCTAAGAGTATCAATGAGATTACTGATACCCAAAGCTGTTTCTGTATCATTTGGTGATGCGGCCACAGCAATTATATTAGTATCCTTAAATTTGGTTTTTTCTAGTGTCTTCATAATCTTTTTGGACATTTTTTGGATTGTTTGTTCTCTTTTATCGGCAGCAATAAGATCGATTTTGTTTAAAACAACAATCATGTGATTACAGGTTATTTCAGCTATAATCAAACACTCAGCGGTTTGAGTTTGAATACCTTTAGTGACGTCCACTACCAGCATAATCATGTCAATAATTTGCGCTCCACCAATGATTGTCCGAATAAGAGATGCATGGCCAGGACAATCCACTAGAGTAAATTGCAGTGTTTCAAGTGAAGGGTTGTCGCTTTTTATATGATCTGGCACAGGCACATTAAAAGAAGAAAATCCTAAATCTATTGTGATACCTCTTTCTCGACTTTGAGGATTTTTATCAAACGATGCTGTTGACGCAACTGTGCTTAGTGCTTTGGAAAGTGATGTCTTACCACTATCAATGTGACCAAGAATACCGACATTAAAATTAAGCACATTTCCAGACATTATAGACAATTCAGTAGTTATAAAACACAAATGAAATAGAAATCTTAAAATTAACAACTTTGTTTTCACGGAATCGGAAGAACTCTATTTAAATATGAAGAGATAAGAGCATGAAAAACTCGGTGCTCATTTGTTATTTGTTTAGATCTGATGATGACGACTAACGGTCATTTTTGAAGCTCTTTGTATTTTTTTGCTTATAGCTCGCTTATCATAGAGTGAAAGATAGATGAAGTTTTTACAGAAGATTTTATTTTATTGGCGATCGCAACGATCGAATATGCCATTTGGGGATGTTTTTCGTTAGAACTATGTTTAATGTAGTTTTTAGTTCCATATAGTCTTCCAACTTAAAATATTTTAATCGGGTCTGCTTCATTTCATCGACAATCACTTCATCGACAGGCCATTTCATCGACACCACTTCATCGACAGGCCATTTCATCGACTAGGTCATTTCGTCGACAGGCCGTTTCGTCGACAGGCCATTTCGTCGACAGGGTCATTTCGCCGACAAGTCATTTGGTCGACAGGGTCATTTCGTCGACAGGGTCATTTCGTCGNGTGTTGCCATAGGAAAAGAGTTCTGCTCTACGCCACCTGCAGCCCATTTCGATCGCCAATTGGCGATCGCAACGATCGAATACGCCATCTGGGGATGCTTTTCGTTAGAACTATGTTTAATGTAGTTTTTAGTTCCATATAGTCTTCCAACTTAAAATATTTTAATCTATATGAAAACCAAGAGAGAAACTAACATAGTTCCTTTCTCTATGACTCTCCACTCCACACGATCATGGGGAAAGCATGCGAAGTGTTGATTTGATTTGTTCATTTACGTCGCACTAGAGCTGCACAATGGGCTATTGGCGACGGTCTGGGAAGCATCCCCAAGGATGATCCGAAGACATGCCATCACAATTTTGATCCTCAGCAGAGGGAATGGCACCCCCGCTTTGGTAGCCCGACGACCTGCACGCGAAGTCGAGCACTTTACGGTAGAACAGTTTAACGAGGACCTATACCATCGGTCCCTAACCAGACTCATCCAAGTGGTCACCCAACCGCACACTGACCGCAGTCAGTGATGCTTGACTTCGGTAATTTGCTGGGAACCGTGTCCGAAGTGTTGCAATTGGTAGAGAGTTCTGATCTACGCCACCTGCAGCCCATTTCGATCGTCAATAACCGTCGTTGAACAGAAATAGTACTACTAATTCGTTATTGCCGCTAATGACACTTAATTAATTTTGGTACTACACTAAGGGTATTATGGTACTTACGGTTTTAACAAATTGCAAATATATTAATATAGGTATAATGATACCCATGTTGATATATTTGATACACATTAAAACTGTATCAATACTGTGGAAAGAGACTGTTACGGCTTCTTGATAGGGAGAACTAAAAATGAGAGTGTTTATTTTCAACTTTAAAAAAAGTACGAGATTCAATAGCAATATTCAAAATGTGGGCTTATACTTTAAAAATGTTTAGTTATTGAATCGGGAATGTCGAGTGCACATCTTAATATTTAAACTAATGCCAATTTCTCATAAAATTCACTACACAATCGAATTGCGCAGGCACATATTTTTCTTCTTTTTTTTCGAATTTTCATATCGGAGTTGAACAGTCGAACCGATTTTGAGTTTACGACTATCAAAGTTAACTCCGTAGTCTTGAACTCAACCCAGAAGACAAGGGAAGTCATAAATGTAGCATTCGGACAATAGTCGTCGAACGGGTGTAATAGGTTGCAGAGAAAATAGCTTCCTATCAACGTTAAAAAATTAATAAAGTTGTTGGGAAGTGTATTTCCTGCGGCCTTACTAAGGGTTAAGATAGACCCTGCTTATCAGATAAATCAGCGTCATTTTATCAATGTGTGTTGAACAAAATGAATATGTTTTGCAGCAAGAAAATAGTTAATTGATCTATACGATCATACATGTAATATATATTGGCCCCATAACTAGACAAAAGAGAAGACAATATATTTTTCTAAAAGTACTGTAAAAATATTTTGAGTAAAGCAAACATTTCTTATGAAATCTGTAATAATTGTGTATAACTGAAAACCTTAAAATTAAGTTTGAATAAAAACTATATTTGGTAAAATGATTTAAAACCAATGAGTTCAAAATACCAGGTGAAATTTAAAGCAGTGCTGGTTGAATTTAAGATTTGAAAACTCTGATTGGATCTCCCATTGACTTTGATTAGATTCTTCTTTGAAATATCGCTTATGATCTTAATCTTCCGATCTATACGTTGATAAAAAGAGAATTAGAATCAAATGGTACAGTTACGAATTTTTTAAATAAACCTGTAAATAAACGCTCGCCACCATAATAAGAAATAAAAGAAGTGGCGACTCAAATTAAGTAAACTCTTTTACCTCGTTTATTTATTCATTTTTTTTAAATTTTTATTTATTTTTTTAAATTGTTTAATGATAAAAGTACATCAATGAAGGACTGGGAAACAAAATTTTTCATAAAAATGTCCCTAATTCAATGTCCCTTGAATTTTCATTAAATGTTAAACTAAATTTCGTCGTATATTTATATTAGTTTTAGTGCTGAATTATCTGTTATAGCCGTAGATTATATCTAATAGGAATTTTTTTTTAAAAATATAATTTTATCTCAGCAAAAAAAAAAAGAAATTTTATATATATA
>NC_092212.1:60532420-60538528 GCF_043381705.1 Parasteatoda tepidariorum | reverse complement strand
GAGCGGACCGCTGCGAAACGGGCAGGAAGAGAGTGAAATAGATTTCTGAAGATATTCACTGGGATGTTGAGCCATGCCGATTCCAGTGACGTGGCCAGCTGCGCTAGATTACGCGGTTGAGGATCCATGGCGCGAACAACCCGATCTAGGTGGTCCCACAGATTCTCGATTGGGTTTAAATCCGGTGAGTTTGCTGGCCAGGGGAGTACGGTAAATTCATCCTGGTGCTCTTCGAACCACGCACATACACTTCCGAGCTGTATGACACCTCGCATTGTCCTACTGGTAGATGCCATCATTCTGAGGAAAAATCATTCGCATGTAGGGGTGGACATGGTCCGCAAGGGCAGATGCGTACTTGTGATGATCCATCGTGTCATATATATATATATATATATCAAATTCTGAAATTTTAGAGAGTTCTCTTATTTGTTCACCATTAGGAGGCATATCCGGCAAAAAAGTCCTGTTTCGTTCTATCAGCACCTCAACGGTAGTGTAGCAGTTCCGTGCAAGCTCTCACGTATCTCTCTAGCCTAGACGACTGACGCCAGCCGGATTGTATTGGGTTTGCCGGATTGTATTGGATCAGTGAACGTCCAAAAGGTTTAACACTAAACATAACCACAACAGGTCAAAAGACCGGTAATTGTATGTTGTATTGTTTTGTAAGCGTTGGTATGTTTAGTGATAAGTGTTTTATGACCCCACCGATTGTAAAGTGCGTTTTGTGCTATGGTTTTAAAACACAAAGAATGCCAAGCCAGCAGAAATTAATCATCAACTTCGTAGAGAGTTTTGGTGTTATTGCAATGAGTGAGGAAATGGTTTCGGTAATTCAATAACGAAGGCAATAATTTTCATGGCAGCGCAAATCCCTATTATGTTAGTGTCGCTTTAAACTTTATTCAACAATTGGGCTGAAAGCAGTTTGATCACCTGCCGTACAGCTCCCATCTCGCACCTTCAGATTACACCTGTTCTTGAACTCGAAAGTGATTTTGAAGAGGAGCGTTGTGCCAACGATAATGATGAGAGAGAGAAAAAAAACGATGCTTGACAGTGACTGTCTTCTATGTCGACATCTCTCTTTGAAGATAGTATAGACAAATTTTTTTCTCGCTACATTACGGTGCTAATTATGTAAAAATATAGTTAC
The DNA here is from genome assembly GCF_043381705.1 of Parasteatoda tepidariorum. NCBI lineage: Eukaryota > Metazoa > Arthropoda > Arachnida > Araneae > Theridiidae > Parasteatoda > Parasteatoda tepidariorum. The sequence continues at coordinate 60,537,369 of NC_092212.1, read as the reverse complement.
CGTAATGCTCTTCTGTTTAAAAATAAATTTCGTTTTGACAAAATAAGTTTTTTTTAAAACGGTACTTACTTTTCGGACACGCGTCATATATTTGGTAAAATTTTCAGCTTTTGGTTAAGTTTAGTATCTCCAGTAACCCAGGACTCCGGTTTTGTACTGAACAGTGTACTGAGATCGTCTACTATGATTATTAATATATAGTAATACAATTAACAAATAAAAGTATATATTCAACAGAAATATATATTTGGTCAGTATATAATCAGCAATAAATAAATGAGGCATTGTTTACATGAGGCAACAAATATCCCCGTTGCACTCAGTACGCGAAGTGAATTAGGTAATATCTGGACGATTATCAGTTATTGCAATTACCGCATTGTCACAAAAATTGCGTATTTTATCAATAACTTCCAAAGTTGAATACGTATAAAACTAAACTTTTGTTTTACTGTCTTCTCTGATCTCTGACTGTCTATATTGATAATAAACATTTTGGGAAAGGAACTTCTATAAATTGTCCTCTGGCACAAGAAAAAACTACTGAATTTTGTTAAGATTTGAGATATATTTTTTAACAGGAAATTAAATTCAATATTTAAAAATCTCGTTTATTATCCAGTTCATTGATAAAAAATTACACTATACTAACTACAGGCATAGGAATTCATTGAATTAATGTATTCAGCGAATTAAAATATTAATTGCATAATTTAGTATTAAAGATTTTTGTGCATTTGGTAACAGTGTCAAAATGTTTGTCGAAGTTCTTTTCCCGCCAACTATTTTTGGTCACCGAAAAAAGATGATCAACATCAAGATGGTTAGAAGTAACTTAAAAACAGAGATAGAAAAAAAAATACGCGCTCTAACATGAACTCTATTAAAAATTAACTAATTAAAATTCATAATACAATTAACAGAGACTTCACAATCAAGACTTCCTCACGGAGAATATAATAATTGTTTCCCCTTTTGGCATAATTCAGATTTCTATCAAATAAAAAAAAAAAAAAATTCGTATAAGGATTTATATACAATACTTACTGACACAGAAATAAAATATATTAGAAAAATGAAACCACAACTAAGCGATGCTAAAATGAAATGACATTAAATTAAAAGTGATTGAAATATTTATTTACATGATGTAAGAATGTGTTTTCACAGACTTGTCCTCAAAAGTGTTAGAAATGTTTGGCACTGAAAAAAGATTTAGACTATTGTAAAGTTATTAAATGAAATCTAAGAATTATATATAAATTCTAAATGTTCTTAAACTATCTTGGACATGCGTAACTAAAAGTTGAAAAACCACAAAAAATTCAAACAATTTATGTAGACAATTCTCATATAAATTTTGTTTATTAAAAAACAATGCTTCAGCTGAAGGAGATAGCGGGTATCTAAAGCATTTTCTTTTTGTCAGTGATGCCCTTGAGAATACTATCTGGTTTAGTTTTAAATTAAAGTCAATTTTTTATTAAATATTTGTTAATAAATCAAATAGAACATTCTTCAATAAAATGAACTTTAAAAAGTGCTAATTCAATTTTAACCATAATTAAAATGAAGTTATATGCATTATCGAGAAAAGGCTTCTGCATCTAATTATCTCTTTATTTAATAAAAAAAAAGGAGAAAGTTTTAGCTTTTGTGTGGAAATATTGCTGAATACTGAAGCACCCACTATTTCAAACAATTGAATAATATAAGAAGTTCATAAATTTTTCTGTCAAACAAATATAACAAGGAATGTATAGATGAGTTTATGAGTGAAGGATAAATAATCATAGTGGGCTTAATGGACATTTGAATGCACAATTTACCGTCTTTCATCATCTTTCTTGATTGCATGCGCTAAGCACCAAGCAAACATGCATCCTAGTAGCTCAATAACAGCAATACCTATTGCAACGCCACCAATAATTTCAATAGATTCCTTGGCAATCTCAAACATTTGAGGATAGCAACCCATTTTCCAAGCCGATTCTGGACTGCAATCTTTGTTGCCCTTGCAACAGCTGTTAGGAACTTTGAGCTTTAGTTTAGAATAATCATTAGCGCTTTCAATACCACAGCATTGTAGTTTTGATTGCATTTGATCCCAAATTTTCATAGAATCTTTCCTTTGTTGGGCCAGACTTTCATTCATGCTTGATTTAAGAAAATCTTCAACTTCTCCTTTGTGTAGATATGCTGTAATCCCACCAGCAACCTCAACAACCATTATGAGAAGTATGAGTAGTCCATAGATCGTCACCATAAAATGGTTATATTTCAAAGCACCACAGCATCCGAAGAAGGCTATCACAAATATACCGCAACCTACGGCAATAAGAATGTAAGGTAGTGATAAATATTTGTTATCCATGAATTCTGTCAGATCCCTTTTGGTCGCAACAGCCCCAATTACGATCAACACGAGTCCACATATCACAAATACCAAATTAAATACGAACAGCACATATCTGATACATTTCATACTACTTCGCATTTTTGATAGATTTTATTAAAACTAATACACAAACGAAATGAAATCAGATTCAAATTCTGAAGTAGAATAATGAGAGATAAACACAGGCAAAGCAAGTCAGTTAAAAATTTTAGAACGTCACGTGAGTACAAATTTTTTGCTTAGCGATTTACCGCCTGTTTTATTTATCTGCTTTTGCGTGTTTCGGTGTTATATCTTAAATAAGTTTCTTAATTAGAATAATGAGAGATAAACACAAGTAAAGCAAGTCAGTTAAAATTTTTAGAGCGTCACGTGAGTAAAAATTTTTAGCGATTTACCACCTGTTTTATTTATCTGCTTTTGCGTGTTTCGGTGTTATATTTTAAATAAGTTTCTTAATTAGATAGTCTTAAAAAGAGGATGAACCATATTTTAGTCACCATAAAAAAAGGATAAATATTTACCACCTAAGTTCTAAGTGATATGTTTCATTTCTTAAATTTTGATAAGTTTTAAAATTTAAAGTGTACAGCTATTATCACGTTTTTAACTCGAGTTTAAAACTTAGAGAATAGTTGCATTTTTTATTATTATTATTTTATAATGTATTATTATTTTTTAATATTATAATGTAATTCTGCGCTACATTTTAAGATAAAGTTAGAAAGGTCGTCAAATCTTATTAACCGTTTTACAATTATTATTGCTGTGCAAATAACGTTAATATGCCGTAATAAGTTAAAGTTAAAGAGATCTGTTAAATGATTTATAACTTAATGAACAGCTTCATGCTTAATGTGATGCAAGCAAAAATAATATTAAATATATCCGCCCATTTGGTAAGCGAAAATTTTAAATTACGGTTGTGAACTAATAAAATTTTTTGTACAATATATTATTTTAACAATTGTTATTTTAAAAAATGATTACTTATAAAAATTACTTCTGATTACCAATAGATCTAAATATTTATAATACGAATAGATAATAATATTTGGATGTGGGAAGTAGAGGCACAAAGCGTAAACAAACAGAATTTCCTTTACTACATATATGTTAAGTGGATAATTTTAACCTTAGTGGAAAAATTGTGTTCTGCCAAGAAACGACAATAATTGCGAAGCAATCGGGGTTGGTGAGCGGCAGCGAGCAGGGGGCTTAACTTCCTAGTATAATGTATGAAGAGAATGAAATGATAACAAATAGCCAATCACAGAAGACTTGCGGTTAGTAACGCACAAAACAGCCAAATAAAATTGAGAACGCATGTGTGTGAAAAAGTAATAGTTTTTAATAATTAATTGCTTGCTAAAATGTTACGTTGCTGTTGTTGTTGTTAATTTACGTCGCACTAGAGCTGCACAATAGGCTATTGGCGACGGTCTGGGAAACATCCCGGAGGATGATCCGAAGACATGCCATCACAATTTTGATCCTCTGCGGAGGGGAGGGCACCCCCACTTCGGTAGCCCGATCACCTGTGCGCGAAGTCGAGCACTTTACGGTAGCACAGTTTAACGAGGACCAATACCGCACACCCTCGGTCCCTACGCAGACTGATCCACGTGGTCACCCACCCGCACACTGACCGTAACCAGTGATGCTTGACTTCGGTGATCTGTTGGGAACCGTGTCTTAACGATCAGTCCACTGCGGGACGCTAAAATTTTACGACTGAGGCTACTATACAAGAACTTTTCTATTGGCCTAAAAATCACGAGGTAGGATCCAGTTTTTCCTCATTCATTTGAATATTGCTTTGGTTGTCATCAGCATAAAATTAACGAAAGTTGTAAAGGTATTGTTTCCCTTTAAATATTTTTGAATCCCTAATTTAAAGTTATTTTCCAGCACTGCTATTATTAGCGAAAATATTAAATTATGGTTGCGAATTCATCAAATTTGTTCGTACAATATAATGTTATAAGAATATAAATGTTATTATAAAAAATGATTACTTCGAAAAATCACTTTTGTTCACCAAGAGATCTAAATGTTTTTAATACTAATAGATAGTAATATTTGGACGTGGGAAGTAGAGGCACAACAGAATTCCTTTTGATATATGGGTCATTCTCACGAAAACTGTCATTTTTCAGTTCATAAAATCCCAAAAAAGTAAAGTGAATAAAAAGCTCTGAAACTTTCTATATTAATAGAAATATGTAATGGCATTATAAAGAAAGTATATATCCTATAAATTATACTTAATATTTAAATTAATTAATTTTTTAAATAATTAATTTATAATTATTAATTTATAATAATTAATAATTAATTAATTAATTTAATAAATAAATTAATTAGTTTAATAAATCAATTTATTAATTTATTTTTCAAATTAATTAATAAGTAAATTAATTATTTTCACTATTTAAAAAGTGAGGGACTGACACTAATAGTGAGGGAATGATATTTTATTTTAATACATGTTTTTATCTAAGTTACATCTACCTAAAGTTTGAAAATGATAACATACTAAGTATATCTA
>NC_092212.1:60494360-60531810 GCF_043381705.1 Parasteatoda tepidariorum | reverse complement strand
TTTAGCAACGCCACTTGAGTTATAAAATATAAAATTTAATTTTAAATTAACTCGCGGAATTTTCAAGTTGATTAATTTACGTCACCAATTACGATTGCTGTATGTGATACTATCAAAACAAAGTCATTTTTTATTGTTTATTTGAAAATAACACAAATATAACTTTTAAACAAAATGATTTGGCAGCATATTATAGAAGTATAATGTTAAAACTGTAAAAGATTAAAAAGATTAAGCATACCATTTCTTCAGCTTGATTATCTATTTGAATTATGGTAATAATGAAAAAGAGATTTAAGTTTTTTCCTGGAATCGAAGCTGAATACAAATGTACTCATTACCTAAAAGAAATATTATATACAAAGTTTTCAGAAAGAGAATTTTGATAAACAAATATAACAAGAAATAGATAGATCAATTTATATACAACGAATAAGAAATCATCTAAATTAAACAAATTTTAGAGCACGTCGAGGTATTTTTGATATATAACCTAATCTTCATCTTTCTTGATTGCATTTGCTAAGTACACAGAAAAAATGCATCCCAGAAATTCAACTAGAGCAATGCCAACAACAATACAACCAATGACAGCATTTGAGTCTTTAATTTTTTGTAGCAATGTCGGAAAGCAGCCTTCTTTCCAAGCCTCTGACATCGGGCATTTATCGGGACATATGTGTCGTCTTGGGCACATCTTTTTTTTACAGCAGCTTCTTGGAATTTTAAGCTTTAAGTTTTCGTAATCCTCTGCGCTATCAACGCCACAACACTCCCAGGTTGATTGCATTTCATTCCATATCCTTACAGCCTCTTTCCTTTGCTGGCTCAAGCTTGTATTCATGCTTTCCTTAAGAAATTCTTGAACCTGTCCCCTGTATATGAATGCAAAAACTGCACCAGAAAGTTCAATAACAATTATGGCAATTATGAGTAGTGCAAAGGTTAACACCATGTAATAATTATATTTAAGAGCACCACAACATCCAAAGAATGCTACCACGAAAATTATACATCCTACAACTATACAAATGATAGGCGCCGTGACAAATTTGCTGTTCAAGAATTCTGTGTAATCCTTTTTGGTTGAAACAACACCAACTACTACCAGTACAAGTCCGCATATCACGAACACTAAATTAAAAACGAACAGTAAATATCTGATGCATGCTGTAGTAGCTCTCATTTTAGAAGTTTGAATTTTATAATAAATAAAAAGACTTATACTGAGAAGAACACACAGGGTTAGGCAGGTCGGTTTCAATTTTTAGAACATAACATTAAGTCTAATGGTGACCACATTTTTTTTTTGTCTCCTGCTTTTGCCAGCTCTTTGATACATTTAAATGAAAAAGAAGAAAAAAAAACTTACTTTAAAATTTGTAGTTTCTCCAAACTCCTTGCAAAACAGATTTGTTGGAGATCTCTACAAATAATTTAAACTCTCTTGTCAGTCACGTGTTCATAAAATCTACCAATCAATCGTAATTGATTATTAGACCCGAAAGTTGAAGTATTTTGAGACACGTGACTTCAAATAAGAAAGTCACTTATAAAGTTTGCAGTTGGGAAAAAGGAAAATGAGCATAAGTGGTAAATTTCATTATCCAAGATCAAATTAATAACAATAAGAGCAAAATATTAACTGTATAAATGATTTTGAATGCCTGCCAATTTTGGCTCCTTCCAAAAATGATTTTCCCAAGTGGTAGTGAAATGAGAATTAACCCTTTGCACACCTATGTTTCCACTGAGGCACCATCAACAGTCACCACTTTAAAATTGAGATACTTTACATCTTATTAATTAGTAACCACATTATCCTAAAAATTTTAAAATATTATAATAATACTATATTGTGTATTTTGAATGCTGTACAGTTGATATTAGATCAATGAGCATTTTAAAGTACTCGGAGTGTAAAGGGTTAAAATATGAAATGCAAGCAAAAATTTATATATTTAACCAGAGCTTGAAAGCACCATTCAATTTAGCAATCATTTTTATGTATATTTAATTAGTTCTCATATAGTGGTAGTTTAAGTTAAATCATATACTAAATTAAATTTATAAATCATATGCTTTGCTTACACTTTAAAAATAAAAATCATCCAGAAGTTCAGGAGAAATTGCAGTTATGTTTTCAGAATGGGATATGATATAATTGTTCATGTATTCATTTGTCAATAAATAAATAACAAATATATAAATGCCTCTTCACACTTTAATTGGCCCCATCTGGACTGGATTAATCGTAAGTCACTCTTCACAGCAGATCATCAAAAGCAAGTATCACTGGCAGTGTACAGTGGGCAGGTGGTTGACCACTTTGATCAGCTTGCGAAAAAACCGAGAATGTGCGGTACTAGTTCTCGCTAAACTATTATAAAGTAAAGTGCTCTCGACTTCGCCTCGCAAGTCGTCGGGCTATCGAAGCAGGGGTGCCATCCTCTCTGTAGAAGATCAAAATTGTGATGGTGTGTCTTCGAATCATCTTCAGGGGCTCCACTATGAGCGACATGGAACGGAATAGAGATTCTTGGCAGGGAAGTAAAACTGGAAAAGTTTGGTTTGGCTAAGGGGGTGGCTAAAATGTAACCAATCACACAATTTACTTGGGATTATCTTTGATCAGTCTGAAAAGGGACCGAGGGTGAGGGGTATCGGAACTCGTTAAACTGTTCTACCATCAAGTGCTCGATTTCGAGAGCAGATCATCGTCCTACCAGAACGGAAAAGCCCTCAACTATGCAGAGGATTAAAATTGTGATGACAAGCTCATATTATGTCTCAAATTATTCTTTGGCATGTCGTGTTTAAGCATGTTTCAAAGATGGACGCCAATAGCCCATTGATTGTGCAGGTCTAACGCAACGTAAATAAAGTGCTACTACTACCCACTTTAAATATAGTAGTTTAAAGTGAAGGGTTTTCAGTTAATTGCTTTATAAAACTTTTCAAGAAAAAAAATCGTCATGCCGGATACCTTTTTTCTAGGGTATTCTGTAACCTCTGCCTTTAATATACATTTGTGAAAGATGATGTCAAAAAGAAGCGAAAATTACTATTTAAGCAAGAAGCTACTAAGCTATCGAAGTTTGTCGAAATATTAGTAAGGAAGCTTGGATACGAATTATTAAAACCAGCTTGTTTACCTGATAAAGCTTGAAGGGGTTTCTAATAATCGCCTTTCTTCTCTATCTTTTGTATCCTCCGGCAATCAAATAGCTTTCGATGATTTTAGTCCTCTCTTCCTCAGTAGTGATTCGTTAGATTTTTATTGTTTTTTCTTCTTCCTAAATATAAATTAACGGTTTTCATTGGGAAAACATTTTTATTTCGATTATTTTCGCTAGTATAATAAAACTCCATGTTAAAAGTGGTTGTTTTGGAATACGAAATAAATTTCTGAAATAATCTAAAATATTATTTCCACAATACTATATTAGATACTCATATGTTAGGTACCTTTCAACACAGAACTAATTACCAATTAACGCACAGAGAGTCGCGTTTGAAATAAAAATAATGTTAAAGAAAAGAAAAAGAAAGGAAGAAAGAAATCTACTTCCGCAATTACTTAAGGCTGTTTTTCGAACTTTTTATAACTACTGTGAATTTGCAACTGTTACTTATGATTGTTAGATCAAGTTTAGCCTATCTAAAGCCAGCGCTATCTACGCTTATTTTGAAAATGGCGCAAAACGTCAATGTGGAGAAAAGCCACAGTTTTGTAAAAATGAAAATTGTTTGTGGTCTAATTTTTTAATATTTAAGAACTTACTACAATGCTGTATTACCTGGGCTCATAAAACTTTGCAAAAACTGAGAATACGGCAGTGATTTTGATAATTTTCATCTAGAAGGAAAAACGTCACCAATTTGGAAATTTAAAAAAAAAGTTTAATAGCTTTTTGAGTTAATTTTCCATTCTAAAGCCGAAATAATTCTTTACGACAAGATGATAAAAATAGTTAAAGATCATCGCATTGCTTCGAGTGTAAAAGGCACTTTTCCTTGGCGGCAGAGACAGACAATTTTACTTTCCTTGGCGACAGAGCTTCGAAGAACAGTGTTAAGCATCAGTAGCATCAATAATAACTTGGTATTTTTTCATGGCTCCCAGAACAGAAAAGTATAAGCCTATCTGTTAAAAAAAAAGGAAAAGAAAAAAGAACGGCAATAGTAACCTAAAGATTTGTTTATTGCGTTTTTTATTAACGGTCATCTGTGTTTAGTGTCACAACCCTCACTAATACAAAAAGTAAAATGGCTGACTGGTCAGGGTGTCAGAGCCTGAAGCCAATGGTTGCGGGTTCGAATCGCTCTCGGGGCATGCATCTTTCTCTCTTTGTGTTTGTCCAGTGATGTATGGAAGTGGCCCAACCATAGAGCTGTAATGTATAAGTAGAACACGCTCATCAAGATTACTTTGCCTTCAGAATGAAATCACGTGACTGGAGGACAAATCGAGAGAGACATTTTCTACCTTTCATTTCTTCTTATTTTAATTAAAGAGAATCAATGCGGAAATTGTAAAGTCAAAAATCTTAAAATATGGTGGTTTACTCTGTGGCATTTGGTCATAATGAGTTTGTTAAAAAAGGACTTTATACAATTCATAGGTTAGTTAATTTATCACCTTCTGGAAATATAATTGTTTTTTTACTATATAAATAAATTTTCTGTATATTCTTTTCTTTAAAACATCATATTAATCCCGATTATTCAATTTCAATGATTATATAAAATTATTAATTGCTAATACATATTTTTTATTTTTTAAATTTTAGTTCCAAAAATGTAGTAGGTGAAGTTCTGGCGATATTGCTGTGGTTTTCCTTCTTCGTTTACTTACGTTTTATTTTTTACTTTCTAATGTTTTTGAAAGAAAAAACTGTTGTGTATATATGTATTTTTTTATTTCAGTAACCTGCTTTGGATTAGTTTTGTTCGTAACACACATTGCTGCGACAAAAGAGGGTTACGAAATATTAATACATATAGATTCGATAAATAGATTGTTAGATTTTGTAACACTTAATTATTAGCTCTTTAATAAAATCACGTCTTTTTCAATTGTAATCATCTGATCTTTTTTTAATTTCAATAATACTTGAAAAAGAAATCAAGAATACTTTCAGAGGTATTAAAACTTTTTTTACCTTATCATAACAGGTGAAAGGTAAAATCGGCAACAGGTGAAACGTAAAACAGGTGAAAGGTAAAACAAACAGGTAAAATCGGCAATCACAACTCAAAAATGACAAATAATATTAAGAAATGATGGAAGATTATTAAAAGCACAAATCTTGCTGTTTTATTTTCCTTCATTCACAATGAAATCATTCATTCACAATGCGTGAATATTTCATGCAGTGTTTGAACATGTACATAAATATCCTATTATTTTCGTATAAAATTCCTATTATTTTCCTCTAAAATTCCTATTATTTCTGCAAATTATAAATCCCTTTAAATAATTATTCTCTGTAAAACTAATCTGTGTTTATCTGTAACTACAATGAATGATAAAAATAATAAAAGTGTGCTTTAAGAAGGTGTGTTCTTTTTTCAAAACACACGTGTGAATAGTATATGAATAGCAAGAATAATTAATAAAAATGAACAAACTTTAAAAATAAAAACTCCGAGAATCGTATTATGTTTTTTTTTTTAAATATCACAAACATTACTAAAGGAAATTTTATTAAAAAAATTTTTTAAGAAAGGGAATGGTATAAAATAATTTGAAAGTAGTTTTTTGACAATTTTAAAAGTTTGAAGTTTAAAGGAAAAAAATAACAATTGCTCTGCTAGTGAATATGTGAAAAATTTTAAACCATTTTTAAAACTAAGTGGTTACCATTTTTAAAGCATAAGTGGTTATCACAACGATTTTACCGCTTCAATAACCATTCAATTTTTTTTAATTTTGTAAAAATGTAAACAATTTTGTGCAATTTATACATAATAAAAAAATGGAATTTTAAAACAAATTTTAATCTCGCAAAGCCTTGTTGAAAAGTGATCCAGTTTTTTACCGTAAGCTAATCTTAACGTTCCTGACGCTTTTAACTTCTCTTTAATACCTGTATAAGTTCAAAAACACGAATCCATATGAAAAGAAAACTCATCTATCTCTCATCATCATCTGTTATACAAAGCTCTTTTCTCCCCGAAAATCGTCGAAAGAAGTACGCGACAGAGGGGACTCGGATGTTTGGAACGAAAAGAAATGGGACATACAACATTACACCTGTTCTACTTCTGTTTCTGCTCTGAGGGCCCACCCTATGAACAGAGAGTGATAGTGATTTGGTATAATTTAAAATGAATAAACTTTTAGTCATTTATTAGATAAGTCAATTATAAAAAAACTATAAAAGTCTAATGTTAAAATTATAAATGAGGCAAATACATTTTATTTATTATCATAAAATAAGGAAAAGCTTGAAATTTTCTCTAGAAACGTTGAATTAAAAAAATATATAGTGTTTCAGAAGTTTTACATACATTAAATTTCTGAAAGGAATTTTAAGTCAATATGAATAACGTCAAATGAGTCAAAATGAATTAATGCTCATAATGGAACATCTCAATCGAACAGACTGAGGATTTCGTTGAATTTGATGAACTTTTCAATGCTCAATTTATCGTCTTTCATCGTCTTTCTTTATTGCATGCGCTAAGCACCAAGCAAACATGCAGCCAACTAGCTCAACTACAGCAATTCCAATAGCAACACCACCAACGATTTCAATACTCTCTTTGATTTTGTAAATCATTCTTGGGTAGCAGCCTTGTTTCCAAGCATCTGTTTCAGGGCAATCTTCATCAGGACACATTTCTATTCTGATACATCCTTCCTCAGTAAACTTGCAACAGCTTCTTGGAATTTTAATGTTTAGTGCAGCATAATCTTTTGCGCCATCAATACCACAGCATAGCAAATTACTTTGCACAAAATGCCAAATTTTTATGGAATCTTTTCTTTGTTGGGCCAGGCTTTCATTCATACTTTGTTTGACAAAATCTTCAACTTCTCCTTTGTGCAGATAGGCCGTTATTCCACCAGCAACCTCAATTACCACAATGGCAACTATGAGCAGGCCATAAATCGAAATCATAAAATGACTGTATTTTAGAGCGCCACAGCATCCAAAGAATGCTACTACAAAAATAACACATCCTACAGCTATAATAATATAAGGCACCGATATATATTTGTTATTCAAGAAATGTGTCATATCCTTTGTGGTTCCAACAGCTCCAACTGCGATCAATGCAAGTCCACATATCACAAATAAAAAATTAAAAATGAAAAGTATATATCTGATAACTCTCTTACTATATCGCATTTTGGCAGATTAAGTAAAGCAGAAATGCAAACAAAATGAAAAGTTTTCAAATATTCGGGTGGAAGAATGAAGTTTTTATGGCGAGAGAAAGGCACAAATTAATGCAATTCGGTTATTTTTAGAACATGACGTATATGTGAAATACAAGTTTTCCTTCTTCCTTTACTGCTTTTGCGTAGCACGCAATATTAATATTTTGCTCAAAAAAGTAGCAAAAAAGAAAAAAAAAAGTGGAAAATGAAATTTTATAAATAAAATAATAATTAAACAAAATCAGTAATTTATTTTTTAACACATTATTAATTATTTATTTTAATTAGATATTTATGCAGTTTTTGTTTTGTTTACGTTAGTATAAGGCTAAACTAGATCAGTAATTAAACTGTTATATACAATCACATTCAGGCTTGAAAAGTAATACAAGCCTGCCTAAGAGAGAAGCTCAAACCACTATTTTTAAAACTTATTTGTATTCAAATACAATAAACTCATTCATTTCGGAAATAAAGATCAATGTGCCTGAATGCGACAATCATCAGTTTCTTAAGAATCTTAATTCAAGAATCATCTGTAAATGAAAGAAAATAGGAAAATTTCGAATACGAATAAGATAAATATGAATCTTGGAATAAGAAAAATTTCGTATTTCCGGAGCATATTTCGGTTAATTTCACCCCATTTAAAACATTTTTAGACGGGTAATTTTTTGTTGTAATTTTTTTTTCTCGAACCTCAACCAAAATGCCCTAAATGCGACGTTTCTTCCACAAATCCAGGATACTATTCCCGATTACATATATACTATCCCGATTATATATTCCCGTGCCTGATCCAACTTCATTCATAGTTCAGCCTTCAGCATCTTTTTAATCTTCCACAAAACAAATAAAAAATAATAATAATTAAAAAAAAACGGGGAAAGACTACTTGTATTAGGTTTAAAGAAATTGTGAAATAACAGTCGCATTTAGAGTTCTTAAATGCGACGCTGTTTTCTGAAATCTTTTCGAATTGGGCGTCGATTACAGCAGTCGACAACATCTGTGACTCTCTACGCATAATTAGTACTATGTTTTAAATCATTTATAATCACAATTACAAGTAACCATGATCGCTGATTACATGTTATAATTCAATGCAACACGTGAACATGATTACAGCTAATCAAAAGGTATGATCACGTTATCGGGCATACATGTAATCATGATACAAGCAATCGAAATTTACGATCATCAATAATTACGATTAGTTGTAATTAGAAACTAACGAGGTACTTACTCTTACCCCGTCGGCCATTTTCACCGACACTGAGCCTAAGTCATTTTGGTATCTTCCAAATTTATTTTGAATTAATAATTGATTATAAATAGACAAATATATATATATATATATATATAATTTATTTGCATGCAAAAAAGGGGAAAATATTTAAATTTGAACAACATCAAAATTTATTTTCATATTTGACGAAAATAGTTAACGGAATAATACGTAAGTACCATTAACGATAACAGTTAATACATTACCACCATCACCCAAACTAGTGGTTACAAGTAATTATAATACGCCAGTGCGATAGGACATTGCGGTAGGAAATAATTTTTAAAACTTAAAAAGTACCCATATACAGTAGTTATTACAACGTTTTTATTGTTTTAACCTTTAGCAGAACAGCAAATTTTAGTCAAGCAACGCATTAGCAACTGCGACCCTAGACCGTATATTGTTATTGAAGAGGCATACTTTGTTTGTTACTTAAAGAATAATGTTTGATAAAAATCGGAGAACATTTAGATACAAAAAGCATTTCATTTCAAGTGTTTAGTAGCATTTTTTGATTAAGTGTTGCCAGACAGGCAACACTGCGCCGAAAAGGATTACAACCATTCAAAAATTAAATTTCTTTCTTTTCTCTCCATAAAAATGTAAACAATTTTGTATAATTCACACATAATAAAAATTGAATTCTTAAATAAATTTTAAACTGCAAAATCTTGTCGAAACATTATCATATATTTTACTGTTCTGATAAACTTAACGTGCCTGATGCTTTTAACTTTCTTCTTTTGCCTGTATGAATACAAAACACGAATCTATCAGAAATGAGAACTCATCTCAACTGTCATACGAAGTCCTTTTCATACCGCCAAAAATCGCCGAAAAAGAGAAAGTACGTGACAAAGTTAACTCCGATGTTTAGGACGAAGAGAAATGTGAAACATAACAGCCAGCTTGGTCAACTTCTATTCCAAGTATATGGGCCACCCTATGAACGGAGTGTGATTGTGATTATTTAAGATGATATAAAAAAGAAAAATTTTAATTATTTATTAGAAAATAAGTCAAGTATTACTATTTTCTTTAAAAAAATTTAAACTATAAAAGTGTAATGTTTAAATAATAAAGATTAGGTAAGTCTATATTATCTATTAACATAAATTAAGAACAGCACTAAGTTGAAAATTTTTCACAGAAAATTTGTTGAATAAAATATCGCCCAGTATTTCAAAAGTCTAACATACATAAAATTTCATTAATGGAATTTTGAGTCAAAAAGAATTAATGTACTCAGAATGGAACATCGCTGTCGAACACACTGAAGATAACATTGGATTTGGTGAGCTTTTCAATGTACAGTTTATCGTCTTTCATCTTCTTTCTTGATTGCATGCGCTAAGCACCAAGCAAACATACATCCCAGTAGCTCAACTACAGCAATTCCAATAGCAACTCCACCAATAACTTCAATACTATCTTTAATTTTCTCAATCATTTTAGGGAAGCACCCTTCTTTCCAAGCATCTGTTTCAGGGCAATCCTCAAGTGGACATATTTCTATCCTAATACATCCTTCCTCACTAAACTCGCAACAGCTTCTTGGAATTTTAATCTTATGAGCAACATAATCTTTTGGGCCATTAACACCACAGCATTGCAATTTCGTTTGCACTTTATGCCAAATTTTCACTGAATCTTTCCTTTGTTGAGCCAAGCTTTCATTCATGGTTTGTTTGACAAAATCTTTAACTTCAGTTTTGTACAAATAGGCTGCAATTCCACCAGCAATCTCAACAACGACTATGATAACTATGAGCAGGCCATATAACGAAATCAGAAAATGACTATATCTCAGTGCACCACAGCATCCAATGAATGCTACAACAAAGATAACACATCCTATTCCTATAATAACGTAAGGCACCGTTATATATTTGTTATTTAAGAAATGTGTCATATCCTTGGTGGTTCCAAAAGCTCCAACTGCGATCAATGCAAGTCCACAAATCACAAATATTGAATTAAATAATAACAGTAAATATCTGACAAGTCTCTTACTATATCGCATTTTGGCAGATTAATCAAAGCAGTAATGTAAATAAAACGAAGAGTATTGAAAAACTTAGGTAGAAGAATGTAGTTGTTATGGTGAAAAAAACGCACAGATTGAAGCAAGTCGGTGATAATTTATAGAACATGACGTAGATGTTAAATACTAAGTTATCGCTTTTGTTTAATTGCTTCTGCGTATCTCCCAAAATCACCATTTTGGTTAACAAAAAAGTAATGAAAAAAAAGGAAAAAATTATATGAATAGAAAAATAATTAAACAAATTCATTTTTATATTTTTACACAGTATTAATTCATTATTCATTTTTTATATATATTTTTTATAGGTTTTTCTTTTTGTTTATTTTAGTATAAGGCTAAGCTAGATCAGTAACTAAACTGTTCTGCACAATCAAGTTTAGCCTTGGATAGCGATACAAGCTCGTGGGAGAAGCTCAAAAAACAATTTTTTGTAAATTTATTTGTAAATAAATAAAATAAGGGAAAAAAACCACAAGAAAAAGCTGGAAAAGACAACTTGTATTAGGTTTAGAGGACTTGTAAAATTGTTGTCACATTTGGAGCCTGATTTTTCGAGTGACCCGAATTGCGACATTTTGAAGTTCATAAGTGTGAAGTATTTTTTGCTGTGTTCTTAGAGTTGGGCGTCCATTACAGCAGTCGATAACATCTGTAATTATTTATTTATAATAACTACTGTGCAATAAATCATTTTTAATTGCTATTGCTAGCATTTATTATTATAAGTAAACATGACATCTGATTACATGTAGTGATAATCCAATGAAACAGTGATGATTCAGTTGTAATTATAGACTAACGATCACAAATAATCTTGAATGCACCACTCGCACTCAGCAGCGAAAATCATGATTCCGTGACAGGTATGTACAGTCCGCANAAAAAAAAAAAAAAAAAAAAAAACGTATTACTTGAATAACTTTCGTTCTAATAATTGGATTTTCCCGTACTAAGTGTCAATCTGTATGGTTTCTAGGAGTGACCTCAAATATGCTAGTTATTTAGTGTTCTGCTAAATATTAATTAAGTTACGAAATCGGAACCAAAAACATGTTTTCTTTGAATAAACATAAGTTTTGTTTTACATATCTGGATTTTTTACCTTCAAAATATAGGGAGTAGCCGCAATTTGGAAATTGTGGCCCAAATAGTTAAGTCAGGAGAGCGGATGAAAGTTTGGTCCGCTTAATGTTAATTTCACTTATTGTGTTTTTAGTCACATTTCGTTTAACTAGAAGAGCAATTAAAAAACTTTCACCCACTTTTAAAAGCCGTTTACCCAAAGATAATTTCATGCAAACAATAATTTTTATAATCATTTATTATTTTTTAATTTAATGTGAATGAAAAAACTTTGAATTAGGAGGTATTTTCTTATTCCCTATGAATGTATATATTTTTCTATTGAAAAGTTTCATCTGTTTTAATTTAACAGAAGTCGAAAAAATTAAACTTACTTTTAAAAAAGAATAATTTGGTGAGAATGAAGAAATATTTAAATGGGGCGATTAATATTTTAATGTGGTAAATTTACGATATATATATATATATANTTATTCGACGAATGCTACGTTTTACAAAAGCATGTTTCTGATAGAATGTGATTATACATCAGCTTTTTGTTAATTTTATTTCATATTTTTTCTTTCAAAAATTGATGTAACTTTAATAATATGCATAAGTTTGCATATATTTGGAATAATATGTTTGTCAATTTTTTCAATATGCATTTTATAATTATTAAAATAAATTAATTAATATAAATACGCAGCCAACATTTTTACGCTTCTTAAAATTTTTTATCATGCTATATATTGTCTTAATCTTAAAATAATTTTTTCAATTATCAGGTCACGCATGTTTTGCACAACAATTTTACCAACTATTTAATTATATTTTAATAAATCTAAAAATCTTATTCTTTACGCTACCACGAAGATTATTTTTCAATAATATACTAATTAATTTTTTAGTAGTTTAATTTAGGTGTCTCCTTGAAGCAAAAATTCGTTTTCAATGAAAGAAGGCTAAGAATTATTGCCAGTCAACTGAGAATTCTGAAATTGAAGGAAGAAAATTAAAAGAATTATTGCCTTTCCAGCTAGCTAAAAACATTCTACTGCTTTAAAATTATTCGATGCAAAACAGCTGACTATTTACTAAACAGACTTTCTTCTTGAAGAAAAATTATTGATTGTTTTTTTATTATTTCGTATTTATTTGAGTAATGAAAAGTAAATACATATATTATACATATTGCATTGTTTTTTAAACCAACAAAAAATTAAGAACATTAAATTTTATTTCAACGTTTAAACTTATTCTCACGCACTAACTTTAGGGAAGTCACCCATTTAAAAAAGGTAATGTTGAAAAAATTTGCTTAAAAAAGTTGTTAATATTATTTTTGAACTTTAGCACAGTTCCCAAAATATTGCTATATCAGGTTTCTCGATATGCCTTATTTTGTTAAACAGCAAATACTAAAAATCGAAAATTGTAAAAAGATTCCAAAACAGTGCTATTTTTAGAATAATCATCTTAAAAATTGCTCTTTTTCTAACTTAAAGTTTTTCTTATTACTAAATAAGAATTTTTTGGATAAAAAATTATTTTATAGTTGTAATTAGTATGTTCAGCAAAAAGTTTTAATATACTTCTTTTTGAGAAATTATAAATAGAAATTGTGAAATGTGTAGAAATTATAAATAAAATATTTCGCCGTAAAAATAGAAGAACGTTAATGTTTCATTCAATGCAAATAGCGCAGAAAATTATTTTCCGTCAAGTGCAAAAATCGGAAGCTATATACTTTCTTTGTATAAAAAAAGTACTATTGTATTAAGTACTATATTTAATTGTACGTAATTAAAATTATAATTTCAAGGGTAAATAAAAGTCTGTTATTTCTTAAAAAAAATCACTGAAAGTACAATGCAATTGGCAACTACAGGCTTTGTGTAAAAAAGTTCTATTGCATTAAGTAGAATGTTCAATTTTTTCTAAATATGATTAATAAATTCAAGGGCAAATAAATGACTGCAATTTCTTAAAAAAAATCACTGAAAGTACAATGCAATTGGCAACTATATGCTTTGTATAAAAAAGTTCTATTGTATTAAGTAGAATGTTCATTTTTTTTCTAAATATGATTAATAATTTCAAGGACAAATAAATGACTGCAATTTCTTAAAAAAATCACTGAAAGCAAATCACTGAAAGCACACAATGCAAGAGGTAATCAGGTTACTGTCATTTTAGCCTTCACTTAATGTACTTAGTACGTAAAAATAAAAAACTTGTCTAGATATGTTAGGAATTTATCAAACTAATAATGAAAATATAACTCGGAATCCATCACTTTTATAAGAAAGCAATTTAAAAATCATTTGAAAAAACAAAAGTGTATCAAAAATGATATTCTGTAATATCAAAGTCTAAATTTAAAATTGACGAATTTCGAGAGGATTATGAGCTGTTTTGTAGTTTAAGCATCTATATCTATAATAATAATATCGCAATAAATGAAATGAAGAAACACATAGAAAAAACACCCATAAAAACTAAAGTCACATAAATAAACTATTTGAAGAATATCTTTCGTGATGAAAATCTTGAGAGAAGTTACCTTTTAAGATATTTTTTTAAAATTCAAATTAATTAAAATCAAATTAATTAAATTAAATTTTAAAAAAATTATTTAATGAAAATAATTAAATTAATTAAAAATTATTAACTACTTACTACGCCCTTTCAAAGGGCGTAGTAAGTAGATCTGAAAATTTAAATTTTCACTTTTCAAATTAAAATTCTCACTTTTTCTTTACATCTTGAATCGAGCCGCGGTGGCTCAGGGGATAGAGAACTCGCCTCCCAATGGGATGAACCGGGTTCGAATAACAGCAATGTGAGGTTGGTTCGAATTCCGCACCCGGCTCGCACCGACCACAGTGCTGACGTAAAATATCCTCAGTAGTAGATAGATCATTGGTTAGAGTCCCCTTGCAGTCGGAGTTACCGTGGGAGGTTTTCGTGGTTTTCCACTCCATGTAACCTAGCCGTGAGATGAGTTCGTGAATTTTCTCTTCATAAAACTCAAATGCACGTTAGTTCTATCAAAAAGTCCTCCACGAAGGCAAAATTCTCCCAATACTTGATCCAGGAGTTCCCTTGTCTTCTGGATTGGGTTCAAAATTACAAAGCTACAGAGTTGAACATTGGTAGTCATAAACTAAAAATTCGGTCAACTGTTCCACGACGGTTAGAAAATCTTGAATCCGTTGCTTGAGTTGTACCTCAAATCTTTATTGGGTTGTAGGATTGGGTACTAGGTGCGCGGGACCACACGATGGTTCTTGGGTGGCATCAGTGTGGTTTCCGTGTCCGAGGGGCCTGGGTCCTTTGGAATGGTGGGGGTGCTTTTTACGCAGTGGCCGTGAAAAGCCACACTGACACACATACTGACTTTAAAGAAACACATACTGATGATACTGACATAATGAAAACATACTGACTTCAAAGAACCTTTTTTATATATATTTGGGGCTGCAAAATAAATTTAAACATTACAACTTTAAAATATGTGAATTGTTAAAGCTGTTCCCTTCTATATGAACCTTTCCATCTCAAATTGATGGATTCTGAAAAGGATCAAAATTTTGAATAGAGATATTTTAATGAAATTTTTTTTCCCTCAGTCTTTCTGAATTGATGTATTATTACACATAAAATGATTATATTACACATTAACCGATTTTTTAAAATTTTTTTTAACAACTTAAGCTCTGTTAAAGTACGTTTAAATTAAATTGATGACTAAGTGCCCGTTTTAGAAAACGCATTTAAAAGTTATAATAATTTATAATATCTTTTGCTGTTTGTAGTATTAATTAAATTTATAGTAGTAAAAAACTAAAGTCAGAACCGTTTTTTTTACTTTTTTAAAACATCTAATGGGCAGTAATAAGCACTCTTACCAAAAAAAATTGGCGTTAAAATTTAAGTAAATATTATCGAATAGGCTAAATGAGTTTTTTTGTTTATATAACAGTTTCAAATCCAAAAATATTTTAATTACCGTTTGCTAGAAATAAATGGCCCGTTGAAGGGTTAAAATAATTATAAAATAAATTCTGCTTGTATTTTGCACATTAGCGCTCGAATTTCAATACTGAAGATGTTCCCAGTATATAAGTGTTGTAGGATACTGTAAAAATTTTTTTCATTATAAAAGTAATTATTTGTTTGTTTAAACTAAGTGAACATTAACTTTCACTTAAAAATTAAAAAAAAAAAGAATGTGCACATAATTTCTTATATGTATAAAAGTTTTTATTATAAATATTTTATGGTGAATATAAATGATTTGCTTAACAAAGACAAATTTGAATAAATAAACCATGTTATGCCCCTAATTACCTTTTTAATAATAATAACGTATGCCCTTAAATACTGAATATCGTCTGTGCGTATTGGAAAACAACGAATCAATAGAATTATGGAAATAAAATTTTCTAACTGTCATAAATATCTACTAAAGCCCAATTTTTTTCATTGATCGAGAAATTGATAGATGAAAAGAATGATAATTTGTTAATGTATATGTATTAAGTAAGTGCCTTATTGGTTCTTGGCATTTCCGGCAAAATTAAATTCCTAGTGCACTTTAGCATCCAAATAGAGTCTCGGTGCTGCCATCTAGTGTGGCAGAAACTAGACGTCCAAATTAACATGGCCAACGGTATCTCACCCATTGTGGTGGTCCTGAAAGAGTGGATACCACCTCTGGAGAACGCACTAGGTCTGCTCATCGGCAAGACCGATTGTGCATTTTATTGGAAATAAATGTATTAAGTAATTTTTATTATACAAGCTATGTATATATATATAAAGATAAGTTGAGAATAGAATGTTATGTTTTTTTCTTTTGAGGAAGAAATTTTAAGATCACCTTTTATTCATTTTATTAATATGGGGCTAAATTATTTATTCGAGTGTGTTGACATAATTTACGCAATGAATCATTTTGAAAATCTTGCTACCACTTTTTATTTATTTTTTATATTTGGGGTCACATTTAGTTCATTGTGCAAAATTAAATTCTTATAATTATGTGCTTATGCAATTTATATATATTAGCTTATGCAATTAATTATTCATTATTTTGTTAATAAATGGGAGTTGAAAGATAATTATGCGTTCTGATAATTATGTATTTATGTTTATAAATTATGGCAAAAAATAAATAAATTTGTGCCGTACTTAGGGAATTTAGGTACGCAAATACGGCAGTAAACTATATATCAGGAGAATGCAAAAATTGGCAACTATATGCTTTCTTTATATAAAAAAAGTATTATTGAATTAAGTACAATATTCAATAGTTGTTTGTAAATATGATTAATAATTTCAAGGGTAAATAAAATGCCACTATTGCTTAAAAAAGTAATTGAAAGTACAATGCAAGGGGTACTCATGACAATGTTACTTTAGCTTTCATTTAGTGCACATCACACATAAAATAAAAATAAAAACTTGTCCAGTTTTAGATATGCTAAGAAATTATTATATTAATAATAAAAATATATAACACTGAATCTATCACTTTTACAAGAAAGCAATTTAGAAATATAATATTCGTTTGAATAAATATTAGTATATCAGATTTATCACCATATTTTGTATTATTAATGCCTTAAATTTAAAATCGGCACATTTTGAGAAGATTATGAAATGTTTAATCTTCCGTAGATAAAAATTTATAATGATCCCAAAATAAATGAAATGAAGATAAATCACCCAAGCAAAATAAAGTCATATTAATTAACAATTGCACTTTCTAGTATTAATTTTAAAAAAATTATACATAAGAAAATAAAAGTCACCAAGTTCTTTACTTTTTTGTAACAATTAATGGGCCTTGGTTAACTTGCTTACCATAAAAAAATTTTGTTAAAATTTAAATAAATTTTATATAAGAAGGTGAGTTTTTTTCTTCTTATATCAATTCCAAATCCAATTACATTTTTGCTAGAAATAAATTTCCCATTGAAAATTAAAAATAATAATAAAATAAATTCAAATTGCATTTTGCACAGTACTGATTTATTATTTTCTTTTATTTCACCCAGTACGATAAACGAGTATTCAGCTGGTGAGAAACAAAGCAACATGAAAAATAGAGGCATTTATTGTATTATAAAATTAATAATAATACGCATAGACAAAATTTTATACCCAAATAGTACAATCACTTTCCAGTTGGTGAATTAGAAAATATTAATAGAAAAAAATATTACATCTTAAAAATGCTTAGATGCTTTAAAAATTTTGCTTTTTGAAATATTTCTGTTTAAGACAGCTGGCATTAAGTCACATACTTTATGTGCGTTGTTAAGACTACTATTTAGGATTATACCACAATGAAATCAGAAATTTTTTATCATCAATTAGGTCAAAATATAAATGTTTTTAAGAACGAAAAATCACGATACTATTATTAAAAAAATAAGAAAACAGAATTACTTGATATTGATTATTTATTAACTTATAGGAATGTCTCTGACCAAATATGCAACTATATACAAAAGCACCCACCATTTCAAGTATATTAAGAATTATAGAAAACAAAATTTTGAAAAACAAACATAGCAATATATATGTACTAATAAATTTATGTGTGTATAATAAAATATCGTCCAATTTGGAAAATTTTAAGAACACGTCATGGATTTAAGGCAGCTAAAGCGTAACTTATCGATCTTCGTTATCTTTTTTGATTCTATGTGCTAAGCACAACGCCAGTAGGAATCCCAGAAGCTGAATTGCAGCAATACCAATAGCAACACCAATAATGATTGTTATATTCTTCTTGATTTTATCATGCAATTGTACGAAGCACCCTTTTGTATATGCGTTAGATTCAGAACACTCGGCATTGTCCTTGCAGCAACTGTTCGGAACTTTAAAGTTCATTTTAGTGTAATCATCCGGACCTTCAACACCGCAGCATTCAAATTCATATTGCAATTCATCCCAAATTTCCACAGATCCTTCCTTCTGTTGGATCAGACTTACATACATATTCTTTTTAAGAAAATCTTGAACCTCGTCCTTGTAGTAGTACGCAGCAACTCCTCCAGCAACTTCAAGAATCATAAGGATGAATACGAGCACTGCAAAGGCTATCACCATAAAATGATTATGTCTTATAGCACCGCAACATCCAAGGAATGCTACCACAAACATAACACATCCCACAACAATACAAATGACAGGCGCTGTCAGAAATTTGCTATCCAAGAATTCTGTCATGTGCTTTTTGGTCCCAAGAACTCCAACAGCGATTAACGCAATTCCACATACCACAAATATAAAATTAATTAAGACCAGTATGAATTTGACTTTTCTCATAGTTTTAAACATTTTAGAAGATTTGAATGGAGCAAAAATACAAACGAAATTAAATTAGAGAATCCAAAATCTGAGTTCTCAAGATAACACCGAGAAAAATGCTCAGGTAAAAGAAAATCGTTTAAATTTTTAGAATGTCACGCAAACTTTTTATTTTTATACTAAGCGTTTGCTTTTCTTGTCTGCTTTTGCGTGCCTTTATATTTCATTCCAAGAAACAAAGAAAAAGATTAAGTAAAAAAAAGGGACACTTTTATAAGGGTGCAGTAAGTATAGTAAAACAACAAGAAGAAACTAGACCAAATAACTCTATGTCACTATCATAGCTGGCCACAAAGATTAGGTTGGGGATTCTGATTTAGATTGACTGTAAATGAGCACATGTGTAAAGTCTCCATTTTCGAAAATAGTTTGGATGGTTAGAGTGTTATTTCTATTTTTTTTTAAAATTTTTATTTGTGTTTTTAAAAGTGTTTGCTTTGGTTCTTGCATTGCTCAAAAGGGCTCATTTTCTATTTAAAAAAAATCGATGCTTTAGTTTACGAAGGAAATTTTATTCATTAAATTCCTTGCCAGTGACGTTTACTGAATTTTTTCTCATAAAATCTTATTTTTTAAATTTAAAAAAAAATCATACCGTACTTATGCTTGGTGTCTTATAGGTTTCGCCAAAATGTTTCTCTCCCACCTGAATGATTGATGGAGTAGGCGGAGGATCTCGATTGAAAAAGGATACCTGCTCACGTATACTCGTCAAATCTTTATGACGCCAAAGACGATAAAGGGTCTCAAATGGAAAACTGATTTACCTCGCTTTTGAGCGACATAGTTAATTCTTCCTTTAGTGGGAGACGGAATTTTTCGGAGCCGCAAGGGATTTTTAGGGAGGTAAGCTTTCTTATTCACCTCTTATTCTCTTATGAAAAGGGATAAATCAGTAAAAATTAAAGAAATTTAACTGGACAAAAGTTTAACTGAACTGGAACCCTTATGCTCTATTTATAATTCATTTATAAGACGTTAATTTTGATTAAATATGGTTTGTTCATGTATATGAGAATTTTTCTTTTATTTACTTAATATTATATATTGCATTTTTAAAGAAATATCTATTGTTTTTATAATTAGTTTTCTCTCCATTAAATTGCTCCTTATTTTGTTTGCTTTTGGGGAGATCCGCTATTTTAATTTTGAAAAAAATGTTCCAATTGAAAATTAATTTGATTCGCTTTGTCTTATTTCATAAAAGAATAAGTTTATTTCAAGAAACTTACGATTATGACGAGCATTTTCCTCTTTAAATATATGTAATTAACATTATTACTCTTTAATAAAAACAAAACTTTATTGGAAATGTCTTTTATTTTATTTGAATTTATAATCATTAGAGAATCAAATTGAATACAATTTAAATACTTTTGAAATAATTCTATAAAATATATATTTATTTCTTCCTATTATGTGCCCCTTGTTTGTTTTATTTTATTCACTTTTTTCAATTCCTACCATTAATTCACACTCTCCCTATACCTTGTTCAAAATTTCAATCGTTAATAAAATACTTTTTATTCATCGACTCAAGTTCAAATACATTTTTTTGAACTTGTAGTGGATGACACTTGATGTTAATGCAGTTTTTTCAACTATTAATTCACTAATTAAATTTAATTAATTAATTTTAGTATTATATTGGAGAAATTTTTTTAATTATTTATTAAACAAAAATAAAATGTTTCTTTGTTGACCTTTTCAGTCTAAAGGTCTGGTTTCTTAAGGCCTGGTTTCTTAGGAGAGGACGCCGTCAGCTGGAAATCAGCGCTAACCTTTGATTGGTCCATTTGTGAGTTTGATAGTATACGTCATCGAACGCTGATCTTGAACTACAATTGCCGTCCAACTCAACTGCAGTTGGATTACAACGTGACGTTAACCACAGAAGCAATGGCGGACAACATCCAACAGCACATTGAAATCAGCAAGATTTTGATTTTGACATTAAACATAGCTTCTTCATTAAACATAGCACTCTTCATTTAGCTCAGCCATAATGTGTTTTTTCTTGGACAAAGTCATTATTTGTTCTCTAAAACACTGGTCGACAATAACAAAATCAATACAAATTCAAAATAAATATTTGTTTACGTTATTAACGCATGCGCAATGAGAGATAATGTCTGCGTTGGACCAACTGCTCACGCTGAGCTAACAAAAAAGTATTTTTTCGGCGTCAGCTCTACGTCAACTTTCCGCTGACGCCCAGATAAGGCGCTAGTTCGAAGAAACCAGGCCTTGAGCTAACAAACCAGTATTTTGTTGGCTTCAGCGGGACGTTGACGTCACGCTGACGCCCAGATAAGGCGCTTGTCCTAAGAAACCAGACCTTTGACTTTAAATTTTTTTTTATATTACTAGTTTTAAATTAGTGCAGATTTGAAATCTTCCAGTATTATAACTGAAAAAGAGGAATTTAAAGGATTGAAAAGAGGAATTTAAGGACTTTTGGAATATAAAGGATTATTTAGTAAAATAAAATCTTTACTACATAATGCTATAAATATCCAACTATTACCTTTTAATCATAGTGAATTTATAAAATTTAATAGCTGTAACTCTTATTTTTGTAATACAGATAAGATGAATATATCATGCAATTAAAGACAAGATAATGGTGTTTTGATAAAATGTAAAAATCTTCCAAAACATGAATTCTGTTTAAGAGGGTGCTGAGTTTATTGGTTTAATATTTATAACATATTTTTATTCCAACTGACAAACAAATTTTTTTAAATTTAATTTAGCATTTTAAAAATTCAACAATAGTTTTAATTCGCTAATTGCACCTAAAATTTTAATTTAGGTATCATTTTGAATTCAGCTAATTGTACTTTAAGTTTTAGCCACTAATTATTATAAAAGAACAAATTACAGTTAAAATTGATTAAGAAGAAAAATATTTGAACTATTGTGGAAAAAAAAACTTTTTCTTTAAACATTGTTGGCAATATCCATAATGATTTAAATTACAAAATCATATCACCCTGGAAACCTCATAAAAAAAAACAGACTGCAAAAAAATTTCAAGGGATTTGCTGAAATATAAAAAGAAGTTGTAGCAGATTATAAAAGACGAAATGTTAACTTTTGAAATTTTAAATGTAACTTTTAGGTAAAGTATTCTATTCATAGAACAGAATAAAAATAAAATTTACAACAAAATTCAGAATAAAAAAAGAATTAAAATAATAAAAAGTAAATATTTAAGTTATCTTCAGAAATAGGAAACTATTAATCAATAAAAAGTGGCGTTTAAGAATGGAAACTCCATATTTATCTGTATTGCAACGTAGGAAGAGAGTTGCCTTTCCCCCCGAAATGGCGTGTCGCTACTTAAATTACGTATATAGGGCTTTATGTGGATTATGAGAGAAGCCAGCAGAACGGGCGGCGATTTTCCAATTCAGCGGCCTTTAACAATCCGCTCCACTATTTAGTTTTTCTTTTTCTCTTTTTTTTTAAATTAAAAAAAAAATTAAAAAACACTTCATGCTTGACTTTTTTTTTTAGTTCAAGTAACAAATTTTAAAAGAAATAAAAGCTTGCGTAATAATTGAGGCCAACTACAGCCAAGAGAAAATTCTACAAAAAAGAGAGCGAGTCGTTAAAAAACGCTGGATTGTAAATTAGCGAACGGCAGAGGTAGTTAGTATTAATAACTGCTGCCACTAATAAGCTAAAATAGTAAAATAAGCAGAGGGCCTTATGTGCCTCTCAGGCCCCACTAAGCGAAAAAATTAATAAAATTCTACTTGTAAAGAAATCACTATCAACATGAAGTATAATGGCAATTTTTAAACCATAAAACGCTGGAATATTTAAAAATAAAACTCCACCGCTATGGAAAGATTTGAGTGAAGAATTGCACAGAAACAAGACGTGCAAATAAAACAAGCATATTATTTAAAGGACACTAATTTTAAAATAATTATTGTGTAAATAACTCCGCATTCCAATAATTGTATTTATAGCTAGTATATTTCTGTAACTAACACTTTTATTTTATTTACACTTATTAATTTGATAATTATATTGTTCTTATAATTTCCAGCATTTTGAAATAACTAACTTGTACTTAGAATTAATTCTATAATAAATTTGAGCTTATGTCCCTTCTTTCTATTATCAGCTTCTATTAATATTCTTTTCACAATAACGAGAAAAATACGCACGAAATTTTTTACTCAAATTGTCTACGTGTTCAGATAATTTGAAGTATAATCACCATAGGATAGAGGGTATTATCAGTATTCTAAATAAGTAAATTACTTTGATGTAACTTCCAGATATTTTGATAAAATATCTAAAAATTTAAGCAAATATTGATGCATATATACATAAATGAATTAAAAATAAAATTTTTGCACCTATAATTTAAAAAAAAAAAGAGAGAGAGAAAAGGAAAAAAATTCCAGGAACTTTTTACTTTTGTTTTATTAGTAGATATCATTATTGTTCTTTTTTTCTTAATTTTTTTCACGAAAAGCTGACGAAAAATCAAAATTCGAAAAGAATCTTGATTTTTAGATATGCAATAATAACAAATAAGAAGCTGACAGATATGAGAATGGGCGTTTCCACGGCTTTGTCCTACACGCCACGGAAAAAAATAATAATAATAATTTTCCGAAAAAGGTTTTGTAACTATTCCTGAAATATCTTAATACCAAATCTGAATGCATAAAAATGATTTAATAAGAAACTGTTATTAATTAAAAAAATTTTTTTTGCACTCCACCATAGAATAACCCAATGTAATTTTAAAAAAATTCTATGAATTTGTATCCTTCCAAATTGCCATTTTTATTTTATTTTATTATATTTCCTTATAACAATTTATGGATAAAGAAAATTATTTTGAAAATATACATTACAACTCATTCCAGAATGTAGTATAAAACGGATATGATGATGTATTTTTAAATATCAGATTTGTACTTTCTATCTTTACAAATTGCTCTTTCTTTTTTTTAAAAAAAAATCCTATTAAAGTTTACAGATTAAAAAAAAATTTTTGGGAACATATATTTTATAATTAGTGACTGAGTGTATTGTGAAGTAGATATCATTTATAGACATTTTTAGAAATTCAATGTACTTTCTATGTTTATAAATTATCCTTTTAATTTATTTATTTTCCTTATTAACAAGTTTACAGATTAAAAAAGAGTGACTTTGAAAATATATTTTTTTTTATCTCATGCCAGAATCTATCTATAAATATAATTAAATAAAGAGTGTATGTGTGTCTATACCGGATTGCGATAAACGGTAGGCTCTCATCATCATCATCATAGTTGGCCAGACAGCCCAATGTGAGCCAATGCCTTCCTTTGAAGATCTTCCTCGATGATTCTTCCTCGATGACGACTTCCGATTTGTAAACGGTAGGCTCTAAGAATGCGAAATTCAACGTGAAGCTGAATGAGTGCAATTGCAAACTTTTTACGAAGCCCGATTTTTGATTTTTAAATTCAGAGGCATTTAAGAAATGGAATTTTCTTATTTGCTTAGCGGAAGCCCTTTGTTTCAAAATAAGCCATAGACCATTCAGTTTTGTCAAATATTTTAATAACAACACCAGTGGTGTTTGTTAGCTTATAACTCTAGTCAAAAACGCACTAGTATTGCGCGTTATGCAACAATTAATTACTTTTTATTCGTTATGCCAGGTTATCAGAAAGGTCAACGTGATCGTGCTAGCATAAGCAAACAACGTCATCAGGTTAATATTTCTAAGGTTATCTGAAACCGCGTGTTAAATTTGTTTATAGTTATGCTTTGAAAACATTTTACTATAACACTAAATAATTTAAATTCAACTGTAATCAAAGTTTAAAAAAAAGTTTCAAACTGAAAAGCTAAACTAAGGGAAAATGGTACTAATTCGTCAATGATAAATTTTGGTAATAGTTACAAATTGAAGTAAAAAAATTAGATGTGTACTGAAAAGCAAAGTAAATGGAGAAATAATACTTATTCGCTTAAAATAGAGTAAAAAGTCACCTTCATTTATGCTTAATTTTGGTAATATTACTGACATCATGGTATTTGGTGCAGTTTTAATGGGTACCAAATGTACCCTTGTACAGGTACAAAATATTTTCTGAGTTAATTTGATGCCGATTACAGATGCACCGAAAACTGTAAATTTTTACGATTGATTTTTTACACCCCATCCAAGATGTAAGTCCCGGAGAAAATAGCTTGATTGTTTAAAATTTTAAATATCGTGAGTTTCCTAGAGCTACAACATTATGCCAGATAATATCGAATACTGTTAGTCTATATTTTGAGGGTATGAAACACTAGAAAGTGTTTTGGTGTAACGTAAAGCTACCAGAAGGTGCAGCAAATTATCTGTAAATATAATAAAATTAAGAATTTAAGTGCATGTGTCTGTATACTGGATTGGGGTATACTGTAAGTTCTAAAAATACGAGATTCAAAATGAATCTAAATGAATAAAATTGTAAAAAAATTATGAAGCCTATTTTTGTTTTTTAATTATACTTTAAATTCAGAAGCATAGAAAAAATTCTAAAATGGAATTCAATATTTTAATATTTTAAATTCAAAAATGGACGTTTTTCATTGGCTTAGCGGAAGCCAGTGATTTAAAATGAACTATACACGATTTTCAACAAAGACGATTATAGATTTTAAAGATAACATCAGTATAATTTGCTAGCTTATATCTTTAATAAAAAATTATTGCTTATAGTGTGTTTTCTTCTACTTAATTATATTTTGTTTGTTATGCCAGTTTATCTGTTTGATTAATATGGTCGCCTTAGCATAAGCAAACTACATCGCGAAATTATTATCCCTAAGGTTATCTGAAACTACGTGTTTAATTTGTTTATAGCCTTGCTTTTAAAAAGTTTTTTACGTAACTAAATAATTTGAAATGAACTATAATTGAAATTAAAAAAATGAGAAATGCTAATTTGTTAATAAATAATAAAATAATTTGCTATAGTAATAATTAATAAATTTTTATGCTAATTCTTTGAAGAATAAACATAGAACACCAGTATTATTATTGACGCCAATGATATTTAATTTTAGTAAATAACTAATTCAAGTAACATAATAAGCTATGTACTAAAATGCAAAATTAATGGAGTAATGTTACTCAGTTAGTTTAAGAGAGCGCAAAAAATCGGCAAGCACCAATGATGCTTAATTAATTTTGGTAATAAATATTGATTGAAATTAAAAAAAATTTAGTTATGAACTAATAAGAAAAATTATTGAAAAATGTGTACTTATTCATTAAGGGGCGCGATTAAAAATCGCCATATTATTATTGACTCTAATAAATCATAATTTTAGTAATGAGCACTACCGGCATCATGGTACTTGGCGCAGTTTTAATTGGTACCAAATATAACCTTGTATAGGTACAAAATATTTTAGATGCTTATATCAGCTTCTTCAATGCTGTACATTTTCATGATAGATTTATTATATAGAAAGATGAGTACAGGAGAAAGTAGCTTGAATGTGATGAATTTTAAGTATCATGAGTTGCCTTGAGCAACAGCATTATGCAAGATGATACTGAATACAGTTAGTCTTTATTTTGATAGGATGGATTACTAAAAATGCATTTTGCTTAATCTAATAAGGTAAAGCAACCGAGAAGGGTAACAAATAATAATGAATAAATAAAAACATTGTAATTATTGAAACTTTATTATTTGTGTCGGTAATTGTGTGAAAATTTTGTGCACGATTTTGCAATGTTGTTCAGTACAGATTAATTGATGCTTTTTTTCACTCTGTACGAAGAACGGGCATTCAGCTAGTGTAACATAAAACGGGCATTATGATTTTATTAAAAATCAATGTACTTTTCATCTTCACAATCGTTATTTTTTATTATTATTTAAGTTTGTAGAATGAAAAAGATTGACTGCGAAAATATATTTTTTAACTCAAGCTAGAACGTAATATAAAAATAACATAGTGATGTGTTTTTAAAAACTCAAAATAAAATATTGATACCTAATAGTTTTCTTATTGTTCTTTAAATTCTAATGAAGTAAATAGTTGTATTTTTATTTTTCACTCATCATGTTTTGTCATAAATAATTAATAGAAATTATCATTTGTAATTTTTCTTTATATTTTACGTACTTATAAGCATATCTTCGATTTTAAAAAAAATTATGTCATTGTTAGGTAAAATCATATTTGACAAAGATTATTGGCTTTCTTATGATTAAGAAAATAAAAGTTGAGAGTTTATTATAATGTATTTTGATTTCAAAACTTATTTTTTACAATTACTTATGAAATTGGGAAAATATTCAAAATAAAGGAGAAATCAGCAATCTTCAGTCTTAAACATTTTCTAGCACGATTCGATCGCCAGTTATAAAATTTTTGCCAAAAAGATAACTCTTCTATCAGTTCATCTTTGAATAAGTTTTCAGATTCTGAACAATATACTAGCTATCTCTGTCTAAATTTCTTCTCTAGGATTTGGTACTGGCATCTAACAAAACAACCGACGAGTATGCGTACAAGGTGCTCGTTAAATCTCTCGTGGCCCAAAGTCCTCTGGTTGGTTGTGATGTGGAAGTTTGGAGAAAGGCGTACCAGCTCAGCCGCTGTCCACGTCGTTTGACCAAGTTAAAATTATGTGTCACCATAGTCGTTAAAAGATAGAGCCCTAAAAACAAGCCAATGTGCTTGGCCATAGTTGAGTGATGTTTACTCTTGGCGATAACTCATCTTCACTGCACTATAGAGAAATTGTGCCAAATTTGTGGCGTGATACTAAATTGTAACATAAATTGTTATTGATAAAATATATTTACTCATTTTTTTCGATTGAAAATTTTGTCGATACTCAGACATTATTTTTTTCAGTACTAAGTTCAATTTTTATTTATACAGAAACAAAGTAAACTGGGTGAAATGAAATTTGTGAGATAAAAATAGGATTAATATTAAGAGAGCCTATTCCTTAATGTAGCATCAATTAATTCAAAATAATTCGAATGTTTATTAAAAAGTTGCTACTTTGTCTCCAGAAACCGTTAGAAATCGCCAAACTATTATTAACGCCAGTGATGCTTTAGTGATTGTAGTGATATGTGTTACTGGTATTGTGATGATCGACAATAAGTACTGTCATAATAGGCATCTAATCCTCTAATATAGGTACTGTGTTGAGAAGTTTTACACGGCCTCAGAAAAAAGAGTTGCATCATTAAAAGAAAACAAAGGCTTTTAATTTAGACTAGCGTTTAATAAGAAATACGCTGTCCAAAAAATTTAAAAAACTTAAAACTGCTTAAAAACTGAAAAAAAATTATTGTCTACGAATCATGTCTAAGAATTAGTGTTTATTCATTATTTATAATTAAGTATTAATTATTAAAGCAACAAAAAGTTTAAAAGACGTTATGGTGAAATTCTTGTATACTCTACTGCCTTGGCGCAACTTTGAAAACTTGCTGATTCTAAAATAACACGTTATTATTTTAGTTATAACTTCCTATTAAAATGTAGGATTAGACTTTAGTTATGCATGTACAATTCTTAATACAGTACCATAAGACTACTTTTAAATTGGCAGTGTTTGTGATTGTAGTGATATGTGCTACTGATATTGTGGTGATCGACAATAAGTACTGTCGTAATAGGCATCTAATACTCTAATATAGGTATAGTGTTGAGAAGTTTTATACGGCCTCAGAAAAAGGAGTTGCATCATTAAAACAAAACGAAAGATTTTAATTTAGACTAGCGTTTAATAAAAAATACGCAATCTTAAAAAAACTTAAAACTGCTTAAAAAATGAAATAAAAAATGATTGTCTAAGAATCATGTCTAAGAATTAGTGTTTATTCATTATTTATAACTAAATCTTGATTATTCAAGCAATAAAAAATTTAAAAGACGTTATGGTAACATTTTTGTATACTCTACTGCCTTGGCGCAACTTTGAAAACTGCTGCTGACTCTAAAATAACACGTTATTATTTCAGTTATAACTTCTTATTAAAATGTAGGATTAGACCTAAGTTATGCATGTACAATTCTTAATACAGTACCATAAGACTACTTTTAAATTGTTTCGTTACAAAAAACTGTATTTTGCAAAATCCCGTTTACGAAAAAAGTTGGTGCAAAATTCGCCAAATTGGCACTCACTCTTTTTACATCGTAGCCAGTGCATATTTATTGGAACAAAAAGTTAATTAAAAAAAATTGAAATAATGTCTTATATCATGAATATTTGTGGCAGTGTTTATTTTCTAAATTTTTATTTATGAGGATTCCATTTTTTTTCGGTAAAAATCCTCAGATTTTATTTACTATGAAAGTTATTTGGTGTAAGAAAAAATTTAGTATTCTATACAAAACGGAACAGAAATATACAAAATATTCTGAGGTAAATTTTATTAACTTTAAAAAATATTGTAAGTGATGGTAAGGAGTACCTCAAGAACATATATTTTGTTATTGATTAAGAATTCAAGTTAGAATAATATTACAACAAAGCAATTTTTATTATTTATTAGCAAACATGTTATCGACATTTTTACGCAAAAGGAATTTTGGAATAATTAATAAAAAATCAATGTTATAAATAATAAAGTAGAACCATAACTCGTTTTTCCAAGTGAACTATTTATTAATTTTTAATAAGAAAAATGAGCTCAAAAGTCTTTGATCCAAAATATAGCTGAATGCAAAAACATACACTATATTCAGCATTTTAAACATATAAAAGTTTCAGGGTGATTCAACCACATTTGAAAAAATATAATAAGTTTAAGTACACAGTGAAAAATTATATCGATAGACTAATTTAAGTAAACATTGTTCTTAAGGAACTTTTTGAATGCACAATTTATCTATCTTCATTATATTTTTTGATTGATCTTGCTAAGCACAAAGCAAAGAGGCATCCTATAAGCTCAATTGCTGCTATACCAATAGCAACACCACCAATGATTGTAATATTACCCTTTGTTAGTTCAAGCATTTGTGAGAAGCAACCTTTCCAAGACTCTGCTTCGGAGCAATCTTTGTTTGACTTGCAGCAACTGTCTGGGATTTTAAGATTTAGCTTAACATAATCCTCAGGGCCATCTATACCACAGCATTTGAATCGATATTGTACCATATCCCAAATTTTTACAGATTGTGATCTTTGTTGGGCAAGACTTGTATTCATGTTCTTTCTAAGAAAATCTTCCACCTGTCCCTTATAATAATATGCAGCAGCTGCTCCACCAACCTCAATAATCATTATAATGAATACGAGCACAGCAAAGGCCATCACCATAAAATGATTGTATCTCAAAGCACCACAGCATCCTAAGAATGCTACTACAAACATAACACCTCCTATAGCACAAAGAAGGATAGGTGCCGTTAAATATTTGCTATCCATGAAATGTGTCATGTCCTGTTTGGTCCCAAGAGCTCCAACTACGATCAGCGCAATTCCACACAACACAAATATAAAATTGATTGCGATCAGTACATGTCTGACGAATTTTATACCCATTTTGTCAGATTTAACAGCAGCAAAAATCCAAAGTTGAATGAGAGTATTCAAAATCTGATATCGAACGCAATTGATAAGGCGAGAGAAACACACTGACGAAAGCAGGTCGGTTATAATCTTTAGAACGTCACGTGCGTGTTAAACTTTTACGTTGAATTACTTGACTAACTAATTTTTTTTTAACAGTACTGCTTTTGCGCGCCTTGGTAAAAAAAGTTTCATAGATAATAAATTATCTGCCTCAAGTTAAATACAAGCATAGATATATCACATAATTCCTTTTCAATTTAAACAATATTTATATTTATATGATGTTGTTGAAAAATTTATAGTTGATTTAAATTCCTTGAAAGTGATTTGTCTAGTAGGTCTGTGGAGGAATAATTTTTTTATGATCTTTTTAGACATAGAAAATAAGTATGCGCAAATGCAACTCATTTAACTATAACTACAATAAATCCTCCAAATTGATTAACCGAAAAGATAGATTTCACCATGCCAATCTTAGACCACGTGTCACTTTCTCTATTGCTAACGCTTAAGGGAGTTAAAATGGAAAAATCTTCAAGCATCTGTCGTATTCATCTGATATTGTTCTTTTCTGTCTTCTGTCAGCTAAGAAGACAGTTATAGAAATGAAGAGATCATTAATGAACAGAAAAATATGTCTTATTTGATTCATTTGCTTTTAAAACTGGCTCACATTAATGTAATTAATTCAATTTTAAGATGGTTGTAAATTTTCCGGCCACAATCAAGACTGTGTGTAGGGCCATGTATAATCTCTCAAAATCTGTGAGTCAACAGTTTACACTTATATTTTAAAGCTTTCAAATTTTGAAAAATGAGAATTTTTTAAAACACCTGAAATTGAAAATTGATTTACGTTGCAAACGAGATAAATATATCGATAATTTTGAAATTTTAAATGTTTTCTGTTGTAATTGTTTCAGGTTTTATATATTCCATTTTCTTCAAACGTTATTTTAGTTTTAAGTTCTTTTTTTACGAACACTTTTCCTTTTAAAGATGTATTGTATCCGCTTTTTCATATTATTGACTGTAGTAAAATCTAAATCAAATCAAGTTATGGACATTTTTTGACTAGTTAAAGTATTCAAAATTCAACTGGAGCTCTATGCATGATTCCAGTTTGATAGGTTTTTTTCCTTTTTTTTAAAATAGTGCAAGCAAAATTTATTGCCAACTGAAATTTTGTCCGTCCTTTTTCGGCATAAAATCAAACAAGAAAATAGGAAAATAAATATTTAAAAGCAAGCAAAATAAAAAAGATAAAATAATTCTTTATTTTTTTAACGTTTTTATTAACTTGCTTTTATGTCTGTGATAATGGAACTTTGCGAGTAAATTTTTGACAACTTTCTGTGGAGCTCGAGAAATCAAATCTTAACCGAAAGCTCCATTCTCGATGAGAATGTAAGTTTCAATCGTTTCCTCACCTGTCTAAGCAGAATTTAACACAATAATATTGCCAGTCGGCATTTACTGTCAATCGAAATTCTAATTATTTACTGACTGCAAAAAGCAAATAATTACAATATTATAACCAAAAAGAATATTTCGAAAATCATAATTCTGAAGCCGTGATGGCTCAGGGGATAGAGCGCTCGCAGGACTCGAAAAACGGCCCGTCCGCCTGTCCTCGGCGGTCAAAAATTCCCCGCGGACAACGAATTTCTCGAATCCGACGTCCGCGCGGACGGCCATTCTCCCGTTAATGTTCGTGATACATTCTCAATTTTTGTTATCCTACAAAAGTCTATCTCCTCACTTCTAAAATGACCCTCTAATCTAGATATACAGGAACATACTGCATATGGAGGAATTGATGTTTTCTCTGGCTGGGAGTACTGCAGTGGTTGAAATGGGCTTTTCAGCAATGAACTTACAAAAAAACACATTACGTACCTTAAACAAGTAGAGTTATAAACGCAATTATAAATCTCTACCTAAATGGAAAACCCCTTTCACATTTCTGTGCGGAAACCTCAGTAAATCATAGGCTTGATTGTGGAACTGGCATATGTCATATTTGATTCATTTAATAAACGCAGTACCCTCGGATAAATCGACATTCCAGATAACTTGACCTTTGTCATTTAAACTATTTCATAAAAGAAATAAATTATTTCATAAACGAAATACTAGGTTACTATTAGTAGTATATAATGTAATGCGTATTACTGTATAATGTAATCCTAGTATTTGTAATCCTAGTAACTACTAATTCATTGTGCAATTTATATAAATGTTTTTATTTTTATTTTTATAACCGTCGTTGAACAGCCGACCCAACTTCATGGGTTTACGACTACTAACGTTCAACTCCGTAGCCTTGTAATTTTGAACTAATCCAGAAGACAAGGAAACTCCTGGATCAGTACCCCCAGAGGTTTTGATTTGTTGTGGGAACATGGAGGACTTTGAGACTCAACAGATTTAACGTGCATCAGTCACCATTTACTACACGAGGAGTCTTCGGCCGGCGAGGATCGAACCCACGATCTCTTGGATATGGGCCCAGCGCCCTACCGACCAGGCTATCCCGGCCCATATATATAAATGTTTGTAATAAATAAGAGAAAATTATATTTTTAGTTATTTAGAAGCGACGGGTTATTTTCAAAGGACGACGGGTACATTGTTGGACAAGCCGTCCTCGGGAACGGGTAAAATTTCGGAGTTTTTTCGAGCCCTGAGCGTTCGCCTTCCAATGAGGTGAACCGGGTTCGAATCCCAGCGACGGCTGATCGATACAAATTCTACATTCGGCTAGCACAGATAACAGTGCTGACTTAAAATATCCACAGTGGTCAACAGATCATGAGTTAAAGTCTTCTTGTCGTAAGACTAACCGTGAGAAGTTTTCATGGTTTTCCTCTCTATGTAACGCAAGTGCGAGTTAGTTCCATCGATAAATCCTGCACAAAGGCAAATTTCTCCCAATACTTGATACAGGAGTTCCCTTGTCTTCTGGATTGGGGGCTCAAAATTGCAAGGCTATAGAGTTGAGCATTAATAGTAGTAAACCTAAAAAATTGGGTCGGCTGTTCAAGGACAGTTATAAAATATAAAATGAAATAAAATCATAATACCGAGTCATTTCCGAATAGTTGGAACATTCAAATTTTAACTGAAGCTTTGTCCTAGATGATAATAAACGTTGCAATTGTGTTCTGAAGCAGAATGTATTGTGATATCGCAAAAAAGAAAGAAAAGAAAAAATTATAACTACCTGTTAATCAATTAGATTAATTTTGATAAATAATTTATGCATCGCCTATCTGAGCCGACCACTTACCAAACATCTAAAAAACTCTGAACAGCCATATTTTTGGAGCTCCGTATTATTCTGAAGTACAAAAAAGTGTAATTGTTTCTTGACCACTAAAAGCTGAATTTTTGTCTCGAAAACTAATTTAACGTCAATCAAAACTTCGACAATTTTCTGAGTAACTAAAACACTGAAATATCTGCTTAAGCGTTTCCTGATTGTTCTACTTTTTTTTACATATCCGCCGTTAAACAGCCGACCCAATTTTGAGTTTACGATTACTAACGTTCAACTCCGTAGCCTTGTAATTTTGAACCAATCCAGAAGACGAGGAAACTCCTGGATCAGTACCCCCAGAGGTATTTAATTTGTTATAGGAACATGGAGGACTTTGCAACTTGACAGATTTAACGTGCATCAGTCACCATTTACTACACGGGGAGTATTCGACTGGCGGGGATAGAACCCACGAACTCTTGGACATGGGCCCAGTGCCATACCAACCAGGCTATCCCAGCCTTGATAGTTCTATTTTATTTTATTTTATAACCGTCGTTGAACAGCCGACCCAAGTTCATGGGCTTACGACTACTAACGTTCAACTCCGTAGCCTTGTAATTTTGAACCAATCCAGAAGACAAGGAAACTCCTGGATCAGTACCCCCAGAGGTATTGATTTGTTGTGGGAACATGGAGGACTTTGAGACTCGACAGATTTAACGTGCATCAGTCACCATTTACTACACGACTTCGGCCGGCGAGGATCGAACCCACGACCTCTTGGATATGGGCCCAGCGCCCTACCGACCAGGCTATCCCGGCCCTTGATAGTTCTATTGCAATTTTCATGCCAATTTTTTTTTCCATCAACCAAAATTCCAACCCCTTTCCGAATAGCTAAAGCAGTAAAATTTTAAATGTCGCTCTGTTCTGGAAACTCGAAGTTTAAATCGTTTCCATTACAAATGAAATTTATCTCCAAATCCAATGTATCTTAAATTAAAATTTCAACACCTAGAATGCTAAAACTTCCAATACAGCTCTGCTTCGGATGAACATACAAGTTAGTTTCGTGCCCTTGTCAAGAGAGCTGTGAACTTATGTTTATGGGAGGGGGGAGTAATCATTTTGCCGAATAAAATTCCGAATTTGACATAATTCACTGACTTCTATTAAAAAAAAATATTTTTTGCTAATATTTTCCGTATATGCTATGTTCCACCAATATATTACTGATTTAATGATTTTATACTTAATTATTCTAGTAAATGAGCCACGATCGGTCAGTGAGTAAGGCACTAAACTGTTGTGAAGAGCAGGGGTTCGATCTCCAATAACGGCTTGAAGAACTTCAGATTGATAGATATCAGCCTGTTTAGAAAGTAAAGGCGGCTTGTGCTTATGCACAATGATGACCACATTGCCACAGTAAGGCCGTTGGTCGCGAAACTGAGAAGTCTTAGCCTCCATGAACCCTTTCCTTTCATTCTTGTCAATAAATAATGAACTATTTGATAAGTAACCATTAAATAAAGAGAAATAAATGAACTCGCAAAGATAAAGATTTAATTTTTCACTATTCCTCGAATCGAATAAAAATAATTAGGCAATCGGTAAATCTCGTTGAGTACCGAAAAGAAAGATAGTCTGACGTCCAACTCAAAATAAGGCATTTTCCTAACAAGTTAAAAAAAAAAAAAGGATGAAGTACAGAAAATATTTTACGTGAGACCATAGTTGAGAACGAAAAAATTATAGAATTCTCGATATTAGTATACATAAATATCAACATCAAGCCTACAAATTAAAACGTTCCCAATTATTTTTTCTTTTAAATAAAGTTTTTGTTTCGTATAAAAGTCGGAAAATATACAGCTTTTTTGTTAACTTTTCGGGTTATACAAAAAATAATCAGATGCATATAAAATATCATGGACATCTCACTCATTTACAGACATAAAAGTACTTAGCTGCTAACAAAAAATAAATAAATAAATAAATAAAATATAAAAAAAATAATTCCCCCTGCTTCAGAAAGATTTCAAACTCATGGCGACGTAATTGTTTTTGCTAAAATGAATGACGGGACACAAAAAAGATGTGTTCAATTTTGGCGTAAAATAATTAAATAAATACTAATCGCAACAGTAATCTTTTTATACTTGATTTTCTTTTAATCGATTCTCCAGAAGTCTGTAAAAAATTTCACGATATTTTATTTAATAATTATAGATTTATGACAGTGAGAAACAAGCTCGGTAATAATTTTCTGAAACAGCGGTGATGATGGTATATTAAAATAAATTGTCTTTTATCTTAATATAAATTGATAAGAAAAAGTGTACTTCCTCATGTTAAACATTAAACTTTACTAGGAGGCTCCGCCCCCTGATCGCTAACGCTCGCCAACCCCCGAGAATTGCTACGCAATCCTATGAGGTTCACGCCGTGAACCAGGGCTCGCTGCGCTCGCTCGCCAATGAACACAATGTTCTAGCAC
This sequence comes from Parasteatoda tepidariorum, assembly GCF_043381705.1. Lineage (NCBI taxonomy): Eukaryota > Metazoa > Arthropoda > Arachnida > Araneae > Theridiidae > Parasteatoda > Parasteatoda tepidariorum. The sequence goes on along the minus strand of NC_092212.1, from coordinate 60,495,279 downwards.
AAAGACATAGTATATTATCATCAAAGACATAGTATTTTATCATCAAAGACATAGTATTGTACTTATGTAGAAGAATTCTATCAATGTTCTTATTGGCTTTTTCAAGAGTCTGCAACAGGATAGATGCACAAATCTCGATTAGATGGAGGTTCCCCATTGTCTCCAACGAATATGGCAGCAACTTCTGTCTTTAATGTGGGAGCATTATACCGTCTCATTTCTGAAGAGGGATCTTCCATAAAAACTAATTTTACATCTGTTGCAGGGTTTAATTGAATAAACTGATGCATCTGAATATATGATGCAGAAAAAGGGTTAATTTGCCTCAATGGACCATCTAATTGTTCCATTACAGAGCGTAAACATCCAGTATTGTTTTCAATGCGTCTGTTGGTAGCTTCAGTTGAATCAAAAATATACAGCTGCCCGTATCCAGCATTATTTTGATCATTGCTATACAAAGGTGACACCATATGATAAATTTGACCATGAATCCGAAAACAATACGGTCCATTTCCAGGAGGTGGCTTTATGTGTGCTCCAAATGATGCAAAAGCAAGAGCAGAATTATATTCCCGGATATGATTTCGATAATTTCGTGCCTCAATCGAATTATCACTTAATAATTTTTGCAGCAACTCGGGAATGTCCATTAGTGTAGGCAAATTAATTTTTCCATCGTGGCAGCATTTCGTATATTTGCCAGAAGAATTTCTTTCTTTGGCCCAGAAGTAAGCATTACAATAACTACATTGTTCCGTCATTGAGCCAATATTATACTCTTCGACATCTACTGTTACATCTTGAACAGTTATTATTGCACTTGATCTCTGCAATCTACGTCTTCCATAACATTCCTCAACACTTTCTTGGGCTCTTCGAACACGTTTTCTTTCATTACGTTTAAAAGCCCTAGCAG